>NC_054495.1:401279-676279 GCF_017639515.1 Carcharodon carcharias
AATGTACCTTGCGTCAAATATATTTACTAAATAAACTCAATACAAACACGTTGGTTTTAGAATACAAATTGCAGTCACATTAAAATAAATCATTTTAAGTTCCAAGAAAACACAGGTACCCACAGCAATGTTGTATTTTGTACCATCTTTCCCTGTCATTTTTGATTGACCTGTTCTCTGACTGAATCCCTGATGATTTCCCCTCCGCTTGTGTAGTAGCGTCCATCCGCCAGCTGAGGGTGGGGTTGTATCACTTTAATCACAAGATCGAGAAACGGGTTTGAGGAAGAGACAAAACAAAAACAGAATTACCTGGGAAAACTCAGCAGGTCTGGCAGCATCGGCGGAGAAGAAAAGAGTTGACGATTCGAGTCCTCATGACCCTTCGACAGAACTTGAGTTCGAGTCCAAGAAAGAGTTGAAATATAAGCTGGTTTAAGGTGTGTGTGTGGGGGGCGGAGAGATAGAGAGAGAGAGAGATGTGGGGGTGGGGGGTGTGGTTGTAGGGACAAACAAGCAGTGATAGAAGCAGATCATCAAAAGATGTCAACGACAATAGTACAATAGAACACATAGGTGTTAAGGTTAAAGTTGGAAGAGACACTTTGTCCCTTGTTAAATTCATTCACCCAGAGACAAATGATCTCTCCCTGCAGCAGCCAGCTGCTTCTGAAATGACTTTACATATCGCAAAACCGAATCAGTTCCACAAATCATTTTTCGCTGCAATTACCCTTCCCTTTAATAATTGATTTAAAATTTCCTTTTGAAAGTTAATATTGACAGCAGCTGCGGCAGGTAAACCTCACTGGCCTCCTGCAGCCTCATAAGCGCCTTTCTCTAGAAGAGCAGCTCTGTCTTGAAGTCCTGACTGACCTCTCACACCAGCCACTGGAAGGGCAGTTTGCGGGTGAGCCGCTCGGTGCGATTGTGGCAGCGGCGGCTTTCCCGCAGAGTCCCAGTGCCGGCTCTGTCACCAGGAGGTCCCTTCACTCCGGCCCTGGCTGGAGAACGCTTTGGGCGGCTGTTTGCGGGGAGCTTTCCCTCCGCTGGATACGCGAGCTGTCTGCTTGGTTCCGCTCAGTGTGTTAAACGGTCTGGAACACAAACCCTGTTAATGTTGAGGCTGCTTGGGGGCTGCCTGTTGAAAACAGTGAAGAGTCCGCCCGAGAGCTGGGATTCGATTCAGCCCCGTCCCTCAATCCACTTCGCTTTGCTCCGAGTTTCCCCCAGCGCTTTACCCTCTCTCCCTGTCCCAGACATGATGATTCCTCACTCTAATCACTGCTGAATGAGAGCTGAGCTGCTTCCTGTTGCTGTTTTACAGAGCCCAGCCTGAGCTGACTGAGAAAGGGACAGAGAGAAAAACTGAGTGACAGACAGACAGAGAAATGTCTTTGATCATCCAGCTCCGCCTCCTGCTTGCTCCAACCCACATCTCTTAATAAAAAATTTTCCCAATACAATCGAAACATAGCCCTGCACACAAAACTTACAGACTGGAACTTCATACTCAGACATACTAGACAGACGGAGTTTTTAAATCCAGGCCTGTTACAATAATGAAAAGTCAGGAACATTCCCGCCTAAATCCAGTCCTTTCTATAACAACTCAGCCCGTCTGTTTCCATTTCAATCCCAGTTTTTATTCCATTCCCACACACCTCTCCTCCCGGACAGACTGAACAGTTTATTAACACTCACTCTGTCTCCAGCTGATCTAGACTAAGTCATGTGTTAGGCTTTGAGTTGTGATGGGGAGGGGCGGGGTTTGTCTCTCAGGGTGACTGTCTCACACACTCTCACCCTGAATCTGTAAATTGGAAACCAGCTGAAACTGATTGAAACTGAGCGAATCCCCAGTCTGAATGGGACATGGACACCACCCCCCCCCCCCCCCCCCCCCCCCCCGCCCTGTTTTATTGGAGAGACTGGCGGGAGGTGGGGAAGGGACTGGGTGTACAACACGTCACCGAGTGACCGGCAATCCTGGATCGACTCAAATTCATTTCTATCTGAAATCTGCTCCCAGTCCCGGGACAGGAATCATTGGATCCGGGGATCAGCTATTTCCTGAGAGACCTGGGAGACTCTGAGAAGAGCCTCTGGGTTCAGCTCTTTGCAATCTGCACGGCCTCTTTCACTTCCTTCCGGACACTGCTTTCTTAGTCTTTGTTCCTTTCACTGTGAGCTGCGCCTTCGAGTTATTCACTTTTTTTAAAGCCTTTCCACCCGTGACCATCTTCACAGGAGATGTTCCCTGAAGCGCTGCTTTCTTCACTGACTTGTTTGGTCTTGTTGCTTTCTGGCTGATCATTTCGTTCTCTGTCGGTTTATTGACTGGAGATTTCTTGTCTGTCGCTTTATTGGCTGGAGATTTCTTGTCTGTCGCTTTATTGACTGGAGATTTCTTGTCTGTCGCTTTATTGACTGGAGATTTCTTCTCTCCCTTTATTGACTGGAGATTTCTTGTCTGTCGCTTTATTGACTGGAGATTTCTTGTCTACGGTGTTTTTGTTGCCACCTTGGTTGCAAAGTATTTACTTAATATCTCGTTCATGGCCTCTGCATCCATGTTCATATCCATTTTCTTGTCCCTCATTGCACCGACTCCCGCTGTAACCACCTTTTTACTGTCTATTTCCCATTGAAGACTTTGCGATTCTCTTTTACGTCAGCTGCCGGTCTCTTTTCATACTCCCTCTTTGCTTCTCTTAATTCCTCTTCCACCTCCCTGGAGACCCTTTTGATTGCATTTTCTACCCCACACCAGTCATAATCAAAGATTTCTCTTCTGATCTGAATTTCTATCTTTTTTCATCCAGGGAATTCTGGATTTAGTTTGCCCAATATTTCCCTTTTGAGGGAATAACATCCGGCCAGATCAACCCAGAGTTTGGTTCCTGTATTAAAGGGGTTCAGTCAGATAAACCCAGAGTCTGGTTCCTGTATTAAAGGGGTTCAGTCAGATAAACCCAGAGTCTGGTTCCTGTATTAAAGGGTTTCTTTTTTTCCTGGGGAGAGCACGAACGCAGTCCCCCACTACCATAAATTTTGCAGTCGAGTATCCCGCATTTGGGGACATCGCAGGTGTCAGCACACCCGAAGTGCAATGGGCTGGCCTCGTCTTGGGAGAACCAGCTTCATGATCATGGTCTCTCCCCAGCCAGGGAGTCAGTCACTTGATGCCGCTGCTGAGCACCAGCGCCACCAGGTGAACAAAAGCCAGTATTGCAGGGAGATTATTGAGCGTCTTTGATGACAAGACTTGCATTGATATAGCAGCTTTCATGGCCACAAGATCTCCCAAAGTGATTTATAATCAACAACATACTTTACTATTTACAATAAAATAATATACAAACTGCGAAATGAATGTTTTTGAACCATGGTAATGCATGAAATGCGGTAGTGAATTTGTGCACAGCAAGCTCCCATAGTCATACAGAGTCCTACGGACTCGAAACGTTAACTTTGTTCCTCTCCGCAGATGCTGCCAGACCTGCTGAGTTTTTCCAGGTATTTTTAGTTTTGTTTTTAAGCTCCCACAAATGCTGGGTCAGGACAAAAGCAGATCACCTGTTTTTAATGATGTTGGTTTAGGGATAAATATTGGGTCCAGGTCTACGGGAAAACTCCCTCCGTTTAACTTCCAAATAGTGACCATGGGATTTTTCTCATTTCTCTGAGAGAACAGACAGGCTTCGATTTAATGTTTCATCTGAACAACAGCATATCCAACAGTTCAGCTCTCCAGACATGAGGACCCTCCAACAGTGCAGCACTCCCTCATTACTGACCCTCCAAAAGTGCAGCACTCCCTCAGTACTGACCGTCTCATTATGCAGCACTCCCTCAGTACTGACGCTCCAACTGTGCAGCATTCCTTCAGTACTGACCCACCGACATTGCAGCACTCCCTCAGTACTGACCCTGTGACAGTGCAGCACTCCCTCAGTACTGATCCTCCGACAATGCAGCACTCCCTCAGTACTGACCCTCCAACAGTGCAGTGCTCCCTCAGTACTGAAACTCCAACAGTGCAGCACTCCTACAGTGCTGACGCTCCGACAGTGCAGCACTCCTTCAGTATTGCACTGGGAATGTTAGACTGGATATGGGGCTCATGTCTCTGGAATGGGATTCAGAAGTGAGAGTGTTCCCACTAAGTCATTGTTAGATTTTAATACAGACACTCAGCACTGAATCAATGCTGTCCTGAATTGGATCCCAAGAGATGTGAAAGCCAACCGGTATATTCAAGGCTGAGAGATTTTGACTCGAAGAGAATTCCAGGATGTGATGATCAGGTGGAAAGTGGAGTTGATGTACAAGATCAGGCATGATCTTAATGAGGGGGGAAAGGGTGTTGGGGGCTGAAAGGCCTCCTCCTGCTCCTATTTCTGATGTGTTTGAAATGGATGTTCCCAGTGTGGGATGCACAGCCCTGCCTATTCCCCTGTACCATACAGTGTGTAAGGGACCCGGTGGTGTGAGGGACTGAAACCTCCCCAAACTCCCCCGCTCCCCTTTGGTTCAGTGGATAGCTCTGAGTCTGAAGGTCGTGAGTTCACAGAGCGGCTCCAGAGAGCTGAGCATGAAATTCTGGCCGACACCAGATTCACTGCGATGCCAGATTAAACCTCCCCACATCTCTCTTCCCTTCTTTGAGAATCTGCCTAAAACTTTGAATATGTTTTTTCCCCTAATATCCCCTCATGTGGATCTGGCTAAAGGACCATCTGGACCCCAGAGGGAAAAGATGCCTCAGCCAGAGCAGCAGCTAATATTGATCTCAGTGCTCAGAGTGAGAGAGGGGAATGACTTGTTGACATTCCTGTCCTGGTCCCTGTCTGGAAACTCCTGCTGGACATCAGGATCAGGCTTTGATGCAATGTTAAGTAAGCTGCTGAATCTAAAGGAGTTGTGTAACAAGGCTCTGCTCCCAGCAGCGAGTCTTCCTACACAGTGAATGTAGTCACAGAGAAAGGGCTACAACACAGCTGGTCAAATGTTCCAACCTTCACTTACCCTGAATGAGGATCCACATTGAGGATTAAACCTTGTGAAATTAAATCCCCTCTGTCAAAACTCTCACAGATGAAGGATGGATGTTAATGTGGGGCTAACAGAGGGCTGCAGGTATCCCACATGTCAGCCATGACTCAGTGGGTAACACACTCACTCAGAGTCTGAAGGTTGTGGGTTTAAACCCCACTCTAGACTGGTGGGGTGGAAGGTGAGGACAAGGGGACTCCTAACGTGGTCGGGGGGGTCAGAGGGGTGAGAGAATAAGTGGCAGAATTGGGATGAGGGCCTTGTTAACCGCAGTGTTAGGGAATAGGTTGAGGACAAAGATCAGTTGTACGATCAGAACAGATGTTACCAAGTGGGAGAAACTTGTGAGAACTATCGTCGAGGTAGCTGCGGGATTGGGTGGGATTCTAGTGAATATTCTTTGACAGACTATCCCCAGAAATGCTGACAGAGAATTTGAGGAAAGCAAGAGTTGGAAATGGACTGTGTGAAGGTGAGGAAAGGGTGGAAAATGAAAGCAGAGTTGAAGAAATTTTCCAGTTCAGGGTGAGAGTCTAAAGCAGCACCAATTCAGTCATCATCATCAACGTAGAAGTAAAAGAGGTGGGGGATGAGGCCTGAGTAGCACTGGACCAAGGGAAGTTCCACATATCCTACTAAAAGGCCGGCAGAGCTAGTGTCCACGTGGGTGCTCATAGTTCACACCTTTGATGTGCAGTGAGTGAGTGGAGTTAAAGGTGAGAACAAGTTCAGCCAGGTGGAGAAGGATGGAGGCAGGAGGAGAAACTGGCAGCCAAAGAGAATTTGTGATTTGGGGGCTGCAATGTAACTACATTTATATTAAAAGAGAATTTTTCCTTAAAAGGTGTCTGCAATTCAGTTGTCTGGGCCCCAAGCTCTGGAAAACTGATCTCATTTTCATCCTCTGACCTAATATCTCCAGATGTGGTTTGGTATCAAATTCTCTTTTAGCATGTTCCTGTGAAGCACCTTGGGACATTTATAAAACACCTTTAACATTATAAAATATAACTTGTTCATGACGAGGTTCAGGAACAAGTCTGGACTCCTGTCATTATTCAGTTGCTATCTCGATGTGTGAATACTATTTCCATGTTCCTGTATTTTCTCTCCGTGTCTGTGTAAGGGTCTCCACCCCTGAAGAAGTTGAATTGCTCTGCTTGTTCATGCCAATACCACTTCCACCCCAGGAAAGGTGAAGGGAAATCACACACTCCCTCCCTCCCAATCCCTCTCCCCACACCTCCCCTTCCCCTAATGCCCAATCACCAGAAAGGCTGACTGCATGATCATTCCTGGCCTCCGGAAGTTCCCACAATCACAGATACCAGTCTTCAGCCAATCTCATTCACATCTCACATTGGGAGACTTACTGCCTGCAGACAGCATGACCTCTGTTCAGGCAGTGACCACAGAGTCATTAAGCATCATTTCAGCAGCAGTTTATCTTTAATTAGACTTTGGATCAACAACAACATGTAGAAAAGTAAAAAATAAACCTGACAGAAACGTATAGACACATTCAGAAAATATTTACATTAGCAATTTTATACATCCCTTGTAAAATATGACCACTCACTGTTTGCCACAAAAAACTGCATATAAAAAAGACAAAATTAAAATATACCGAATGTATCTATATAAGTTCAGGCAAGAAACAGTTTCAATCTGTGAACCATCTAGAATCTGAATCCCTCCTGAGATTGTGCTGATCAGGACGGTTTGTGCAAAGTGGGAAGTGATTGTTAATCCCAATCCTGAGCTCAGACATTCCACCAGGAATCACTGGATAACCACAATACTGGCCTGATTGTCCCCTCCCTGACACAGGCTCAGTGCAGGGGAAACTCAGTTAGTGCTGGAGAGTCCCGTTCCCCAGAAGGTTTTCTTCTCCAGCCACTCCATCCTGATGCTCAGGTGCTGTTGTCACAAGGCCCCATGCTTCACCTGGACAGCTCACCCCTGTCAAAGGGACATCATTAGGTCCTTCATTTCGATTGTTGGAGTGTCGATTTTGAACACAATTCCTAGGAGAGAAAAACCATTACTGTGACAACTTCATTTTGAGTGTTCTGGTGTCTATTTTGTGTTCTGGTGTCTATTTTGTTTCCTAGGACAGAAAAACCAGCAGAGTTCAGGTGACATTAAAAGAATCCAACACTTTGGACAAGTGTGTAAAGGAGCCGTTCAGGAGCACAGACCCGATTAAATTACACTCAACATCCTGGGTACCAATGGCAGCTGGAAAATGGGTCACAGGAGCTGCATGGTGATGGAGCACAGAGTATAGAGGAGAGGAGGCTCATAGGGGAGGCAATGGGCAAGAGCTGGACACTCCACAGGAGCTGTGCTGACTGACAGAGGGAGGGCCAGAGGATAGAGTTAGAGAACCCTACAATAGTTACCCCTCCCACTGCGAGGGGTGTATGTGGAGACAGGCGGTGAGCACGGAGATGTGGATATTGAGTGAGCGAAGGGAATCCAAGAAGGCCTTCCCAGTGACTGAATCATCTAATATCCGGGTTAAAAGGCGGTGGTTTGGAAAATACAGGAGGAGACTGAACAACAACAACTTGTGTTTATATAGAACCTTGAACAGAACATATCCTAAATGCTTATGAAACAAAATTTGACACCGAGCTACACAAGGGTTCAGGCAGTGAGTTAGGCTTTAAGGAGCAAATGGTGTTGTTGGGAGGTAAGGAAGAGAGACAGACACAGACACACACAGACAGGCAGAGGTTGAGGGAGGGAATTCCAGAGTTTGGGCCCAGACAGCTAAAGGCTCAGCCACCAATGATGTAGCGATGGAAAATCAGGGAGTCTGAAGACACCAGAATTGGAGGAGTGCAGAGATCTGAGGGTTGTGGGGCTGAAGGAGGTTACACATGGGGAGGAGTGAGGCCACAGAATGTTTGATAAAAGGGTGAGAATGTTAAAATCTGTCTATCTCAGTCCTAAATAAATTCAAGGATGAACAGCGGCAGATTTGCAATCAAACCCTTGTGGCACGGGACCCCCCAAACAATAGGGGAGTGGGGGGAAAGGGGGGGAGTGAGCGAGTGAGTGCTGAACTGTTGGAAGTGCTGTCTTTCAGCTGAGATGTTAAACTGCCTGCTCGGCTGTCTAGCAGCCTCCTGTGCAGCGAAGTGTTCGGGCACAGCACGCCAAAATTATTCACTGAAAACCAGTTTCCGGTCTCTGGGCTCTAGCTCGGCCAGGCAATGCACTGTGGGCAGCGCACAGCTACCGTTTTCCGTAGCCAGCCAAGGCATAAGACCATAAGATGCAGGAGCAGAAATAGGCCATTCAGCCCATCAAGTCAGCTCTGCCATTCAATGAGATCATGGCTGATCTGATAATCCTGAACTCCACTTCCCGGCCTGTTCCCCATAACCCCCGATTCCCTTACTGATTAAAAATCTATCTCAGCCTTGAATATACTTAACGACCTAGCCTCTACAGCCCTCTGCAGATTCACAACCCTCAGAGAAGAAATTCCTCCTCAGCTCTGTATTAAACAGGCGACCCCTTGCTCTGAGAGTATACCGTCTGGTCCTAGACTCTCCCACAAGGGGAAACAACCTCACCGCTTCTACCCTGACAAAACCCTTGAAGAATCTTTTATGTTCAAATAAGGCTGCCTCTCATTCTTCTAAATTCCAATGAGTACAGGCCCAACCTACTCAACGTCTCCTCATAACAAAAGCCCCACAAGCAGCTGTTGACCATGTGTCAATCCCACCGTCCATCCCGGAGTTATGGCCCAGAAAGCGGTACTCGGTCTCTGCGCCATCCTGCAGCCGGGCAGAGAGCCAGCGGGAGGGCACTCGCACCGGACTGCACAGGATGACAAGCTGGAAGTGATTGGATAATGCTGCTCAATGATAGGGTGGATTGAAGCATTCTCACTGCTCAGTAAATGGACAGGTTGAGGTGTCAGCAACATTTAAGAAAACATTATAAAACAAAAACAGGATTAAAATGGAAACCATGAAACATTCTAGAACTCACCATTTTGGTCGCCTTTGGAATACACAAAACACAATTCCAGAAAGCAAAACTCCAGCAAAAAAACCAACAGCAACTCCAACTCCAATTCCAAATCCAAATCCAGACCGTACTCCTGTACAAAGTACATGATGTAGAGACAGAATGAAGATATTAACAGACTGGGACACAGTAACAAAATTAACAGCAGAGACCTTCAGCACCTAGTGTTTCAGAACCATCCCCAGTACTAACAGATCCCTGGTTAATTCTGGACCTGGAGGGATGTGGGAGGTTAGATACAATAATCACACACACACCAGGCCACCCCACAGCTTCCTGCACACACACACACTGTCCCGCAATGTGATGGATACATGCTTTCCAATTGAGATAACTGGACACTGACCAGCAACAAACTCCTTCCAATTAAACCCAACAGTCCATTGAAATAGAGCGGGAATTTTAAACTAATTTGCAGATCAGGAAAGCCACGGGATTGGGTGTAACGCAGATTTACACCTGGGACAATATTACTCTCCACTGACTTCAACCAGTGGTACACCCAAACCCTTCACTTTCCCAACAGGAGGGTTTGGTTATAATTGTACCAAGACTTTCCACACAGAATTCCAGAATGCTAGTGGGAAGCAGGAAACCTCAGAGTTTTGTATCTGAGAGACAGGAAGGTGAGACTCAAACAGAAATAACATTTCTAGGTAGTTTCAGGGCCAGTTACAGGTAACAGTGACCCACACCACTCACTCTCACAGAATCATTCTATGGTGAAATATCACACAGCATTTCAAACCTTCCCATGTTACTACCTGTCTCTGCGGCATGTTCAAATGTAAGAGCTGAAAACACATGCAGTAGTTTAGAAACAGATTTACCTGGTACAGACATGGTCGGTACAGGTGTTTGAGGTCGCTCTAAAGAAAACAACATGTGTTTAGTATTGTGTGTGAAACAAACTGCAGAAATGTTCAAAGACTTTTTTGGGCTTTAGGGAAACACATCCCGGGAGGAACGAGACCCGGATCAAACTAATCGGGAAGGATCAGGAACAGGGTCGGCAGAGTGAAAAATCCAACAGGATTGCATTAACTGTGGGGCGTAGAATGGAAGTTTTCCAGAGTTACCCTGAGCAGGATCATTCCCAGCAGCCTACATCCCCCTGTGGAGAGAATCCCCACAGGATCCTGGATCTACTGGGATACACTTTCAAGGTAAGCGCACTGGGTCTTGTAAAGGCTGCCTGAGAGGTGTGATGGGCCCCACCTCCTGCACCCCGACATTTGGAGCCAGATGGAACACATTTCTGGAGAATGAGTGCTGTGGGGAGTGATCACTGGAATCCTCCACATTGGTCTAAAGCCCATGAACTCTGGTAGCTTTAGGTCAACAATGGGCCTGGAAAACTCCTGCTGCTTATCACCTACTGCCCTCCCTTAGCTGATGAATCAGGACTCCTCCATGTTGAACACCACTTGGTGTGTGCGGTGAGTGCATTGGTGAGCGAGTGCAGCTTGATAGCAACGTTAACTCCTTCCATCACCCAGTTTGACCGCTCTGTCCTTCAGGGCTCCATCAGCTTGGTCAGTGATGGTATTACTGAGCCACCCTTGGTGATGGACAGTGAAGTCCCCACTCAGTACATTCTGTGTCCTTTCCACTCTCACTGCTTCCTCCAAGTGGTGTTCAGCATGGAGGAGTACTGATTCATCAGCTGAGGGAGGGCAGTAGCTGATAATCAGCAGGAGGTTTCCAGGTCCATGTTTGACCTGGAGCTGTGAAACTTCATGGGGTTCAGAGGCAATGTTGAGGATTCCCAGAGCCACTGACTCCGGACTGCATACCACTGTGCCCCCACCATGTGACAGGACATACCCAGGGATGGTGATAGAGGAGTTTGGGATGTGGGGTTAATTCTGTGAGTATGACTCTGCCAGACAGCTCTCCCAACTTGGACAGCAGTTCCCAGGTGTTAGTGAAGGGACTTTGCAGTGTCGACTGGGTTGGGTGTGTCTTTGTTGTATCCTGATTCAATACCTGGGTCACAGCCAGTGATCCATTCAGTTTTATCCTGTTTTGCTCTCCAGTCTTAGATACAAACCGATACAGGTCAGTTAATAAGCAACTAGGTTAACGTGGGACTGGAGTCACATAGAGACCAGACTGGGTATGGACGGCAGGTTTCCTTCCCTAAAGAGACATTAGTGAACCAGTTGGGGTTTTACAACAATCCAACAGCTTCAGGGTCACTTTTCCTGGGACCAAATTGATATTTCCAGGTTTGTATTTAAAGAACTGAATTTAAAATCTGACAGTGCCATGGGGGGATTTCATTCTCTGAATTATTAGTCCAGGCCTCTGGATTACTCATCTAGTAATTTAACCACCGACCCCATAAAATCAGGGATTAAATACAGAATTAAAAACAAAAAAACTGCGGATGCTGGAAATCCAAAACAAAAACAAAAACAGAATTACCTGGAAAAACTCAGCAGGTCTGGCAGCATCGGCGGAGAAGAAAAGAGTTGACGTTTCGAGTCCTCATGACCCTTCGACAGAACTTGAGTTCGAGTCCAAGAAAGAGTTGAAATATAAGCTGGTTAAAGGTGTGTGTGTGGGGGGCAGAGAGAGAGAGAGAGAGAGAGAGAGAGAGAGGTGGAGGGGGGGGGTGTGGTTGTAGGGACAAACAAACAGTGATAGAAGCAGATCATCAAAAGATGTCAACAACAATAGTACAAAAGAACACATAGGCGTTAAAGTTAAAGTTGGTGATATTATCTAAACGAATGTCCTAATTAAGAATGGATGGTAGGGCACTCAAGGTATAGCTCTAGTGGGGGTGGGGAGAGCATAAAAGATTTAAAAAAAAAAAATTTTTAAAGTTAAAGTTGGTGATATTATGTAAACGAATTTGCTAATTAAGAATGGATGGTAGGGCACTCAAGGTATAGCTCTAGTGGGGGTGGGGAGAGCATAAAATTTAAAAAAAAATTAAATACAGAATACCTGAAACAAAAGCTTCTTACCCAACACAAAGAGATGGACGAGATCAGATTTCACTAAATAATGGACCTCCTCTTTCTTCTTGTAAATCTGACACTCATACATTTTCTTGTCAGACTTCCTGAGGTCAGAGATCAGAATTGACCAGTTGCCTTGCTCCAATTGATCTTTGAACAGTTTTGTTCTGTTTCTGAACCGTGGGTCTTGTTCTGTCAAATCATCATTGCCATCGACAAAATTGTGTAAAATTTCAGATCTTGATATTCCCCAAATCACCTGTAAATCTGAGACTGGGACATTCCCTTTGTAGGAACAGGGCAGCACAATCTGCTCTCCAAGGAACCCAGAAACTGACCAGTCACCTGGAAAAGATTGAAAGCATTTATCCACAGAGATAACCTCCCTGCTGGTACATCACATCCCAAGCGTCACGTGGGTACACTGCGATGCTCAATTTGCAAGATGCACTGATCAGTAACTCACAGCTTTCATTTCTGTGGGAAGGTTAAAGCTCAGGCATTAAGGCCTTCAACTAAACCCAGCTTGTGCTGGATATTTGTTCACACAGAGCAGATGGACAGAGCAGAAAAATCACGTTTTCCATTTATACACAAGCTGGGAGAACTCATCAGTATATTGGTCACCTGCCCTTAGGAGGAATTCAGAGACTGGGAGTACACAATGTGAGGTGGAGCTCAGCAGCTGAAAAATGACCCTGAAATGTAATGACATGAACAGGTGGGGTGGGGGTTCCCAAGGAAGTAGGAAGGGGTTTGGACAGCTTGGGGGTGGGAGGGAATGACGGTCGAATACACTGGGTAGGGGTTTGAGGCAGAACCTGATTTACTTTCTTTATTCTTTCATGGGATGTGGGCATCGCTGGCAGGTCCAGAATTTGTTGTCCACCCCGAATGGTCCTTGATCTGAGTGGCTTGCTCGGCTACTTCAGAGGACAATTCAGAGTCAACCACATTGCTGTCTGGGTCTGTAGTCACAAAGTCAGGACAGCAGATTTCGCTTCATAAGAGGGCATTCATAAACCAGATGGCTTTTTACTAAAATCAATAACAGTTTCAAATATTGTAGGTTTGTATTATTATATATTATGATAATATTATCATAGATTTATTAACTAGTTGCCATGGTGGGATTTGAACTCATGTCCCCAGAGCATTAGTCTGGGCCTCTGGGTTCCTAGTCCTGTGACAGTGCCACTATTACCATCTCTCCACTGGTCTGAAAAGGATTGAGGCAGTGTGTATTCTCACCACCCTCAAGATTACAAGGTCAGAGGATACAGGTGCAGGAGTAAGCCATTTGGCCCCTCAAGCCTGCTGTCTCATTTAATAAGATCATGGCTGATCTGATTGTGGCCTTAACTCCACTTTCATGCCTGTGCCCCCTTGTCAATCAAAATTCTGTCTAACTCAGCCTTGGTTATATTCAATGAGCCAGCCTTCACTGCTCTCCGGGGAAGACAATTCCAAAGTCTAACAACCCTTAGAGAAGAAATTCCTCATTTCCATCTTAAATACCAGACATCTTATTCTTAAACTGTACCCCACAGTTCCAGATTCCCCTACAAGGGGAAATATCCTTTCAGTGTCTATCCTATCAAACTCCCTCAGAATCTGATCTGTTTCAATAAGATCATCTCCCATTCCCCTAAACTCCAACGGATACAGGGACAGCCTGCTCAACCTTTCCTCCTAACACAAACCCCTTCATCCCAGGAATCAGCCGAGTGAACATTCTCTGAACTGCCTCCAATGCAAGTATATCTCTCCTTAAGTAAGGAGACCGCGTTAGGGTTAGGGTTAGGTTTAGGGTTAGGGACTGGAACACACTAACAAAATTAACAGCAGAGATCACTGGCATCTAGTGTTTCAGAACCAACCCCACTACAAACAGATCCCTGGTTAATTCTAGTCCTGGTGGGATGTGGGAGGTTAGATACCAATAATCACACACACACCAGGCCACCCCACAGCTCCGTGCACACAAACACTGTACCACAATGTGATCGATACATGCTTTCCAACAGAGATAACTGGACACTGACCAGCAGCAGCCTCCCTTCAATTAAAGCTAACAACCTGCTGAAAGAGAGAGGGGGAATTTTAAAAAAATAACATTTTTTGGCTGGGAATGCAATGAGGTTGGATGGGTCACCTGTTTGTACCCAGATCAATATGATTCTCCACTGAATTCAATGTTGACGATTCCCGGGGTCACTCCCTCCTGACTGTATATCACTGTGCCCACACCTTTGTTGGGTCTGTCCTGCCGGTGGGACAGGACATGCCCAGGGATGGTGATAGAGGAGTCTGAGATGTAGGGCTGATTCTGAGAGTATGACTATGTCACACAGCTCTCCCAACTTGGACACTAGTCCCCAGATGTTAGTGAAGGAACTTTGCAGAGTTGACTGGGCTGGGTGTGTCTTTGTTGTTTCCTGATTCGATACCTGGGTCTCAACCAGTAATCCGTTCAGTTTCGTTCCGTTTTTTCTGTCTCACGGTTTGATACAACCTGATTGAAGTGACCGAGTAAGTCAGAGGACAGTTAAAAGTCAACCAGGTTAATGTGGGGCTGGAGTCACACAGAGACCAGACTGGGTATGGACGGCAGGTTTCCTTCACTAAAGGGACATTTGTGAACCAGTTGGGCTTTTACAACAATCCAACAGCTCCAGGGTCACTTTTATTGGGACCAACTTTATATTTCCCAGATTTTAAATTTAAATTCAGTTTATTACTTAAAGTGCCATAGTGGATCTGAATTCATATTGTCTGGATTATTAGTCCAGGCCTCTGGATTTCTAGTCTAGTAATATAATCACTGCACTACCAAACCCATAAAATCGGAGATTAAATATAGAACACCTGAAACAGAAACCTCTCACCTCTTACAGAAAGATGGATGTGATCAGTGTGCTCCCAGTGTAATCCTGCACCTGTTCTCTTGTAAATCTGACACTGATCCTGGTTCTGGTCAGAGATTAGAACTGACCAGTTGCCTTGTTCCAGTTGATCAGTGAACAGGTTTGTTCTGTTTCTGAACTGTGGGTCTTGTCCTGTCACTTCCCATTCCCATTGACAAATTTCACACTCAGATATCCCCCAGGCTACCAGTAAATCTGAGACTGGGACATTCCCTTTGTAGGTACAGGGAGCACAAGCTGCTCCCAAAGGAACCCAGAAACTGGCACAGGCGAGTCACCAGGGAAAGATTGAAAGTATTTATCCACAGATATAACCTCCCTGATGGTACATTACAGACGAGGCTTCACGTGGTTACACTGCGATCCTCGATTTGCAAGAAGCACTGATCAGTAACTCACTGCTTTCATTTCTGTGGGCAGGTTAAAGCTCAGGAATATACTATTTATAATGACAAGTTCCCTGTGCAGAGAGTATAATTCTTGCCATTCTTTTTAAAATGGAAAATTCTCAAAGTCACACTTTGAACAAAGAAAATCTCAAAATGTTTTTAAAATTCAATTTTTCTACAGGATTGGGTGGAATGTCGGTGTACACCTGGATCAATGTTACTCTCCACTGACTTCAACCAGCGTTATACCCAATCCCGTCAGTTTCCCAACAGGAGGGTTCAGTTATAATTGTACCAAGACTTTCCACACAGAATTCCAGACACACTAATGCTAGTGGGAAGCAGGAATCCTCAGAGTTTTGCATCTGAGGGACAGGAAGGTGGGGCTCAGAAACATAACTAAAAATTCCATAAAATAAAAGCAAAATACTGCGGATGCTGGAAATCTGAAACAAAAATTGCTGGAAAAACTCAGCAGGTCTGACAGCATCTGTGGAGAGGAAGACAGAGTTAATGTTTCGAGTCCGTTTGACTCTTCATCAGAACTAAAGAGGAATAGAAATGTGGTAAAATATAAGCTGTTTAACGGGGGGTGGGACAGGTGGAGCTGGATAGAGGGCCAGTGATAGGTGGAGGCAAAGGAGAGATTGCCAAAGATATCATAAGCAAAAGGACAAAGGGGTGTTGATGACAGTGATATTAGCTAAAGGATGTGCTAATGGTGACATTAATGGTAGAAAGTAGGATAAGCAAGTGACAGATGGCCCTAGTGGGGTGGGGTGGAGTGGGGTGAAGGGACCCTAATATCCTCACCAGTGCGTTTGGTCGTGCTGTTGGGGAAGGTTTAAACTTGATTGGCAGGGGGATGGGAACCTGGGGCGGCCGGAGGGGGGGCGCGAATTCAGAGTGCAGAGGAGAAAAACTGGCAGTGGGAAGTAGAGAAATATCAGCTCATAATGAGGATATATCAGAGAATTGCATCAAGGTAGATAGGATACCTGGAGAGTGTGCTAGAATTAGAGTAGGCAACGGTAAGGCATTAGGTGGGGTCGGGATAAGGGGGGGAAAGTAAAAACAAGCCTAAATCGGAGCTAATGTGCATGTATGTGAATGCACGGTGTGTGATTAATAAGATTGGTGAACCGCAGGCACAGGTTGACAAATGGAATTATGATATTATCGCTATAACAGAGACCTGGCTCAAAGAAGGGCAGGACTGGGCATTAAATATTCCTGGGTACAAGGTGTTTAGGAGAGACAGGAAAGGAAGGAACAGGGAAGGAGTGACAATATTGGTTAACGATAGCATTACAGTACTGGAGAGAGAGGATGTTCCAGAGGAGTCAGGGATGGAATCTCTCTGGCTAGAGGTAAGGAATTGTAAAGGTGCAATAACAGGTGTGGTATATAGAGCACCAACTAGTGGAAGGGATGTGGAGAAACAAATTTGCAAAAGAAATTACAGAGAGGTGCAAGAGTTATAGAGAATCATACGGGTGTCTTCCATTCTCCAAATATAGACTGGGATAGCAAGAGTACAAAAGCACAAGAGGGGCAAGAGTTCCTGGAACGTGTTCAAGATCATTTTCTACAGCAGTATGTTTCCAGTCCAACAAGAGGACATGCACTTTTGGACCTGGTTCTGGGAAATGAATTGGCCCACGTGGATCAAATATCAGTGGGAGAGCATCTACAGGACAGTGACCATGTATCATAAGGTTTAGGTTAATCATGGAAAAGGACAGAGAACAATCCACAGCAGAAATAATTAATTGGAGGAAAGCAAACTTCAATGGGATGAGAATGCATCTGAGTTGAGTGAGTTGGAATCAAATGTTGGCAGAAAAGACAATGGCTGAACAATGGGCCGCCTTCAAAGAAAAAGTATTCCAGGCAATGTCAAGATGTATTCCCTTGAAGGGGAAAGGTCGGACAAATAAATCCACAGTGTCCTGGATGATTAGAGAGATAGCAGTAAAGATGAAAAGGAAGAAGTGCACAGACGACAGATGTCAGGTAGAAAATACAATGGAGAATCAGACTGAATATAGAGGGACTAGAAAGGATGTGAAGGACTAAAAAGAAAAGCAAGGAGAGAGCATGAAAAGAGGCTGGCAGCAAACAAAAAAGGGAATCCTAAGGACATCTATAAGCATTTAAATAATAAAAGGATGGTAAAAGGAAGAGTAGGGCTGATTCGGGACAAAGAAAAGGGACCTGTATGTGGAGGATGGGGAAATAGCGCAGGTATTGAACGAGTACTTTGCATCTGTCTTTATAAAGAAAGAACTTGTTACCCAGGCGGAGGTGAGAGAGGAGGTAACTGGAACACTAGAAGAACTTACAATCGAGAGGAAGGAGGTGTTGGAAAGGCTATCTTTACTTAAAATAGATAAGGTACCTGGACTGGATGAGATGCATCCAAGGATACTGAGAGGGGTGAGAGTGGAAATTAGAGGCACTAGTAATACTTTTCCAGTCTTCCTTAGGCACAGGGGAGGAGCCAGAGGACTGGAGAAATGTGAATGTTACATCCTTGTCCAAAAGTGGGTGCAAGGATAAAGCTGACAACTACAGGCCAGTCAGTTTGACACCAATGGGAGGGAAACTTCTGGAAACTATAGTACGGGATGAAATCAATAATCACTTAGACAAGTGCAGGATAATTAAGGAAAGCCAGCATGGATTCATCAGGGGAAAATCATGTTTCACTAACTTGATGGAATGTTTTGAAGAGGTAACAGAGAAGGTTGATAAGGGCAATGCTGTTGATGTGGTGTATATGGATTTTCAAAAGGCATTTGATACAGTGCCACACAACAGACTTGAGTGGAATAAAAGGGAAAGTAGGCACTTGGATAAGAAATTGGCTGAGTGATAGGAAACAGAGAGTAGTGATAAATGGTTGTTTTTCAGATTGAAGGACGATTTGTAGTGGAGTTCCTCAGGGGTTAGTTTTGGGACCCTTGCTCTTCCTGATATATATAAATGATCGAGGCTGTGGTGTGCAGGGCATGATTTCAAAATTTAAAGATGATACAAAGAATGGAAATGTTGTCATCTGTGATGGGGATAGTCCTGAACTTCAAAAGGACATAAACATATTGGAAGATTGGGCAGACAAGTAGCAGATGAAGTTCAATGCAGAGAAGAGTGGGCTGATTCATTTTGGCAGGAAAGCTATGGTGAGAGAGTATAAAATAAAGGGAGATCCTCTAAAGGAGGTGCAGGAACAGAGGGATCTCGGTGCATATGTACACTGATCATTGAAGATGACTGGGCATGTCCAGAGTGCAGTTAATAAAGAATATAGTATCTTAGGGTTTATTAATAGGGGCATTGAGTACAAGAGTAAGGAAGTGATGTTAAACTTGTATAAGACACTAGTTAGGCCTCATCTGGAGTACTGCGTCCAGTTCTGGGTGCCATACTTGAGGAAGGATGGGAAGGTATTGGAGAGAGTACAGAGGAGATTCACAAGGATAATTCCTGGGATGAAGAACTGGAGCTATGAGGATAGATTGGAGAGGTTGGGACTGATTTACTTGGAGAAAAGAAGGCTGAGAGGAGACTTGACAGAGGAATTCGAGATCCTGAGGGGTTAGGACAGGGTAAATAGTGAGAAACTGTTCCCACCCAGGAGAACATCAAGAACTAGAGGGCACAGATACAAAATAATTGGCTAAAGTAGTAAATGTGATGTGGGGAAAGATTTTTTCACCCAGAGGGTGGTTGGAGTCTGGAACAAACTTCCTGAAAGGGTGGTGGAGGCTGGTTCGATCGAGGTATTCTAAAGGGAATCAGATTGCTCCCTGAAAAGAGAGAATGTGCAAGGTTATGGGGATAAGGCAGTGGAGTGAGACTAAGCAGATTGCTCTTTCAGAGAGCCAGTGCAGACACAATGAGCCAAATGTCCTCTTTCTGCACTGTAAAGATACTGTGATATCTGTACAGGTACATTATCCTGTACTACCCCCTCACTCATTCTGTGAATCAGCTGCTGCTGCTGTCAATATTAACTATCAAAAGGAAATTGGATGAATTATTAAAGGGAAGGATAATTACAGGGAGAACAAAAATTTGCAAAACTGATTTGGCCTTGCAAGTGATAAAGTCATTTCAGAAGCAGCTGGCTGCTGCAGGGAGAGATCATTTGTCTCTGGGTGAATGAATTTAAAAAGGGACAAAGTGTCTCTTCCTCAAACCCGTTTTTCGATCTTGTGATTAAAGTGATACAACCCCACCCTCTGCTGGCAGATGGAAGCTACTACACAAGCGGAGGGGAATATTCAGGGATTCAGCAAGAGAGCAGGTCAATCAAAAATGACAGGGAAAAGTGTGGTTCAGTATCTTCAGAGGAAAGCTGTAACGTACAGGTCGGGTGAAGTAGAAATTAAGTTCTATTTTTGATTGGAAAATCAGGGGAGAGCGCCAGCGCAGTACCCCCACGCCTGAAGTCACAACTCGACCAGACTGGGTAAGGACGGCAGGTTTCCATCCCTAAAGACACATCAATGAACCAATTGGGGTTTTACCACAATCCAACAGCTTCATGGTCACTTTTATTGCAACTAACTTCAGATTTCCAGATTTTCAGACAGTACTGAGCCTCGGACAGTGCAGCACTCCCACAGTAGGGATATGGTGTTTTCTGGGAACACTAGGATTTACGCACTGAGTATTTATGGAGTGGGAATTGAGACAGTTAAACTGTGGCCTATCTATTGTTTGGATCCAGGATCACATGGATTTACAGGACCAGTTGTGAACAGCAGCAGATTGTTAGAGGGGAATCGCACAGACTCCAGGGTCTGAATGGGTGACTCCTGTTCCTGGGAACAAACTGAACACTGCAATGGGAAGGAAGGGACAGGAAGGGGCTCACTCTCACAGACTCATTCTTTGGTGAAATATCACACAGCATTTCAAACCTTCCAATGTTACTACCTGTCTATCCAGCGTGATCAAATGTAAGAGCTGAAAACACATGTAGTAGTTTAGAAACAGATTTACCTGGTACAAGCCTGGTCGGTACAGGTGTTTGAGGTCGCTCTAAAGAAAACATCATGTGTTTAGTATTGTGTGTGAAACAAACTGCAGAAATGTTCAAAGACTCTATCGGGCTTTAGGGAAACACATCATGGGAGGAACGAGACTTGGTTCAAACTGATCGGGAAGGGTCAGGAACAGGGTCGGCAGAGTGAAAAATCCAACAGGATTGCATTAACTGTGGGGGGTAGAATGGAAGTTTTCCAGAGTTACCCTGAGCAGGATCATTCCCAGCAGCCTACATCCCCCTGTGGAGAGAATCCTCCCAGCATCCTGGGTCTACTGGGATACACTTTCAAGGTAAGCGCACTGGGTCTTGTAAAGGCTGCCTGAGAGGTGTGATGGGCCCCACCTCCTGCACCCCAACATCTGGAGACAGACAGAGCTCTTTGCTGGAGAGTGAGTGCAGCTTGATAGCTCCATTAACTCCTTCCATCACCCAGTTTGACCGCTCTGTCCTTCAGGGCTCCGTCAGCTTGGTCAGTGATGGTATTACTGACCCACCTTGGTGATGGACAGTGAAGTCCCCACTCAGTACATTCTGTTTCCTTGCCACTCTCACTGCTTCCTTCAAGTGGTGTTCAGCATGGAGGAGTACTGATTCATCAGCTGAGGTAGGGCAGTAGGTGATAATCAGGAGGTTTCCAGGTCTGTGTTTGACCTGAAGCTGTGAGACTTCATGGGGTTCACAGTCAATGTTGAGGATACCCGGCACCACTCCCTCCGGACTGTATACTGCACCTCTGGTGGGACTGTCCTGCCAGTGGGACAGAATATACTCAGGGATGGTGATAGATACTGGCATTCAGAGTTAATTCTGTGAATATGACTCTGCCAGACAGCTCTCCCAACTTGGACATCAGATGTTAGTGAGGGGACTTTGCAATGTCAACTGGCCTGGGTTTGTCTGTGTTGTTTCCTAGTTCGATGCCTGGGGTGAAGCTAGTGATGATTCAGTTTTATTCTACTCTTTCTTTCCAATGGTTTGATATCAATTCATTTTTAACTGCCCTCTGACCTCCTAGGCCAGCTTAACCAACCAGGTTACTGTGGGACTGGGTAAGGACAGCAGGTTTCCTTCCCTCAAGGGACATTCGTGAACCAGCTGGGATTTTACAACAATCCAACAGCTTCAGGGTCACTTTTATTACAACTAACTTT
The DNA here is from genome assembly GCF_017639515.1 of Carcharodon carcharias. Classification (NCBI taxonomy): domain Eukaryota; kingdom Metazoa; phylum Chordata; class Chondrichthyes; order Lamniformes; family Lamnidae; genus Carcharodon; species Carcharodon carcharias. Next base: position 422,889 of record NC_054495.1, read on the forward strand.
ATATTTCCAGATTTTTATTTAATAAACTGAATTTAAATTCTGCAAGTGCCATGCTGAGATTTGAACTCTCATCCTCTGGATTGTTAGTCCAGGCCTCTGTATTACTAGTCTAGTAACATAACCACTGAACTACCAAACCCATACAGAGATTACATACAGAATACCTGAAGCAGAAACCTCTCACCTGTCACAGAAAGATGGATGATATCAGTTTGCTCTGGTATATAACCCACAGCTATCCTCTTGTGAATGTCACATAAATACTGGTTCTGGTCTGACTCCCTGAGGTCAGAGATCAGAACTGACCAGTTGCCTTGTCCCAGTTGATCTTTGAACAGGTTTGTTCTGTTTCTGAATCGTGGATCTTGTTCTGTCAAATCATTGTTCCCAGTGATGAACTTCTGCAAAATTTCACCCTTGGCTGTCTCCCAGATCACCAGTAAATCAGAGACTGGGGCATTCCCTTTGTAGGTACAGGGCAGTACAACCTGCTCCCCAAGGAACCCAGAAACTGAGACAGGTGAGTCACCTGGAAAAGATTGAAAGTATTTATCCATAGATATAACCTCCCTGCTGGTACATTACATCCCAAGTTTCACATGGTTACACTGCGATGCTCGATTGACAAGAAACACTGATCAGTAACTCACTGCTTTCATTTCTGTGGGAAGGTTAAAGCTCAGGAGTTAAGGGCCTTCAACTAAAACCAGCTTGTGCTGGAGATTTGTAAGCACAGAGCAGCTGGACAGCACTTTCAATCACATGTTTTTAATTTGTACACATGCTGGGAGAACACATCAGGATATTGGTCACCTCCCATTGGGAGAAAAATCACAGACTATGGGCTGCACAATGTGAGGTGGAGCTCAGGAACAGAAAACTGACCCTGAAATGTAAGATTGGAATCCCCAGTCCTGATGACTCTACTCCCCATGCTCTTGGACCATTCCCAGTTCTATTTGATCCCAGGATGGTCTCAGACTCCTGATCCCAGTGCTCATGACCCCATCCCAGTCCCAACAGATCCCAGTCACCCATCCCAGTGTCACCCAGTGTTGCTCAGTGTCCAAATCCCACTCTTCACATCACAGGGGTTAATCTGAAGACATTAACTGCCTTCCTTTCAACTCTCATGAGCATTATTTTATGAATAAACTTTAGTTTTGGAGAAAGAAATCTGAATGAACATTCCAAATCATTTCAAAATGGTCATTACACAAAGAACAATGAAATTCAAATTTGACATAATGTTGCACTTGAGATACCTCAATACCACCGTGATACATGTGATATTTAATATATCAAACCAATGTCTAGCATACAGCCCGAGGGGTCTATACAATTCCCAGCCCCTCTGTGCGCTCTGTCTGGAAGGTCAGAGACAGTGACCTTGCCCCATCGCATCTTTACGCCGGCTGCTCCAAGCAGTCGTGCATGTCTCAGCACGTGGTCCTGGACCTTGGAATGTGCCAGTCTGCAACACTCGGTCAGGGACAACTCTTTGCACTGGAAAACCAACAGGTTTCGGGCAGACAAAAGAGCGTCTTTCACTGAGTTGATGATCCTCCAGCTGCAGTTGATGTTTGTCTCAGTGTGTGTCCCTGGGAACGGCCCGTAGAGCACAGAGTCCTGTGTCATGGAACTGCTCAGGATGAACCTCGACAAAAACCACTGCATCTTGTTCCAGACTTTCTTTGCAAAGGCACATTCCACAAGAAGTTGAACAACGGTCTCTTCCCCACCAAAGCCATATTCAGAGCAATGGGGGTGAGGCACCTGGCATGTAGGAAGGATCTGACGGGGAGGACCTTTCTCACCACCAGCCAAGCCATGTCTTGGTGCTTGTTGGAAAGTTCTGGCGATGAGGCTTTCTGCCAAATGCCTGACAGGCTACACAGGGAACCATCCAACAGGATTCATCATCTTCTTTTCCCACAGGGCCTCAAGGACATTGTATGCAGGCCACTGCCTGATGGGCTTGTGGTCAGAAGGCATTTTCTGCATAAACTTCTCCATGAGGGACAGGTGGTACAGCATGGTCCAACTATTTGGAGCGTTCCGCGGCAGCGTGGCCAGACCCATCCTTCACAAACCTCAGCACAGAGTGACACATGCTGTTTGCATACCGAGGGTCTACGCACAACTTGATGCGACTACACAAAAATGGCCAGCAGGATGAGGGCGATGTTGAGCACATCTTTCTCCCACCCACACCTCTCTATCCAGAGCCTCTGGCATCCCCATGGACACAATCCATCTTTGACCTCCGGATAAAAAGTTGAAGGTGGTTCGGCTGACCACTGCTGCACAAGATCAGGGTACAGGCAACACCTGCGCCATGTACAGCAATCCCAGAGTGCCTCACACCTCATAATCAATCCTATCATTCCCAGATCCTTCCTGATGGACTCAGCAAAGGATTCTATGCAACACACAAACAGGATAGGGGAGAGAGGGCAGCCCTGCCTGACTCCAGATTTCATTGGAAAGCTTTCTGATTCCCTCGCATTGATTGAAACTACACTAGTGATGTTTGTGTAGAGCAGTTGGATCCAATTGCAGATTCCCTCCCCAAACCCCATTTTAGAGAGTACATCCACCATGTAGGTCTGCGTTATTCTGTCAAAGGCCTTCTCCTGGTCCAGGCTGATGAGGCAGGTGTCCACACCCATGTCTTGTACATAGCCTTGCACTACTCAGGGATGAGATCTTCCCACAGGGTACAACACAGGTCTGGTCAGGCTGGACGTCAAATCCAAAGCAGAGGTGACCCGATTGGCAATGAGCTTGGATCAAATTTTATAGTCCACATTCAGCAGTGAAATAGGTCTAACATTTCTAATTTCCTCCCTTTCCCCTTCCAATGGTAGCTGGGGGTGATGATGCCTTTCCTCATGGATTCTGACATGCTGCCGGCCAGAAGCATACTCTCGTACACTCCCAGGGCCGGGCTGCGCTGGTTGTGTTGCCGCTCCTGGTTTCCCAGGGCCAGGCTGCGCTGGTTGTGTTGCTGCTCCTGGTTTCCCAGGGCCGGGCTGCGCTGGTTGTGTTGCTGCTCCTGGTTTCCCAGGGCCGGGCTGCGCTGGTTGTGTTGCTGTTCTCACATTCCTGGAGCTGGGGAACGTTGGCAGCAATGCTGCTCCCGGTGATCACTGGGCCCCTCGCCACCTCTGGTGTTTCTCAGCTGGGAACCCTTGGACTCCTTTACGGCCTTGGTGCTTTGCTGTTTTTCTGGTTGGTAGAGATTTTTCGGCCCTTCCTCGCCTGAGAAGCAGCTGCCACTGGTGTCTGCTTGGGATATTTGCCGCTACTTGCTTGGATAGCAGCTCTTCCCTTCTGTAATCTTTTCCTCTAAGTTTTTTCTTTTGACTGTTTGTTAGCCTCCTTGTTCTGTTGGTGCCTCCTCCAGGTTATGCTGGAACTGTATAAAACTCTGGTTAGGCCACAGCTAGAGTATTGCGTGCAGTTCCGGAATCCGCATTATAGGAAGGATGTAATTGTACTAGAGAGAGTGCAGAGGCGATTTACCAGGATGTTGCCTGAGCTGGAGAGTTTTTGTTATGAGGAAAGATTGGATAGACTGGGGTTATTTTCCTTGGAGGAAAGGAGATCGAGGGGGGATATGGTTGAGGTGTATAAAATTATGAGGGGCATAGATAGGGTAGACAGGAAGGAACTTTTCCCCTTGATGGAGAGATCAATAACCAGGGGGCATCGATTGAAGGTAAGGGGCAGGAGGTTCAGTGGGGATGTGAGGAAGAATTTTTTCACCCACAGGGTGTTGGGAATCTGGAACTCTCTGCCTGAAAGGGTGGTAGAAACCTTCACAACTTTTAAGAAGTATTTGGATGTGCACTTGCGATACCATGGCATACAAGGCTATGGGCCGAGTGCTGGAAAACAGGCGTCAAATAGTTAGGTACTTGTTTGACTGACGCAGAGTCGATGGGCCGAAGGGCCTTTTTCTGTGCTGTAGACCTCAATGACTCTATGAGCACCCGCTTAACAAAATAATGCCGGTCCGCAGGTACCTCGGTCCAATGTCTTCCCTGTCACCTGAACAGTTATCGGCAACCTCTGGCCTAGTGCCTGGTGCTTTTCCGTTAAGCAGGTGATGGAGATTTTGCTGTATCAACGACATTAGGGCTAAACCAGAATTAGGCTAAGACCAGCATTAAGATCCACTAAACGCAGCAGAGCTCAAACTTTGTCTTTGTTGCTGTTTTCTTCATCATCATCATTGTCGTCACTTTGAATTCACCATCAAAATCCACACAAAAAGTTTCAGGATCATGATGTGTAATGTGAACCTACTGTGTCCAGATCCCACTGTTCACATCACAGGGGGTTAATCTGAAGACATTAACTGCCTTCCCTTCAGCTCTCATGATCATGGTGTGTGATGTGAACCTACTGTGTCCACTCCCTCAATGGCTCCACTTGCAGTACACACAACTCCCTAAAGCAAGATGAATTCCTGATTCCCCCTCCCTTTGATCACTGCTGCAATGTTCCAGCAGTCACAGCACTTACCTGAAACAGCAGCAACAACATTGAGCAACAGGAGTAGTTTCTGTAAGTTGTGTCCCTGCAACAAGAAAACCCAGCTATGCCTGTCTCTTTATGGGGTATGTGGAACATTCCTTGTTGCAGTCCTACTCCGGCCCCCTTCCACAACTCTTTCTCCGGTACATCGATGATTATTTCGGTGCTGCTTCATGCTCTCGTCAGGACTTGGAAAAATTTATTAATTTTGCTTCCAATCTCCACCCCTCCATCATTTTCACGTGGTCCATCTCTGACACTTCCCTTCCCTTCCTTGACCTCACTGTCTCAATCTCTGGTGATAGACTGTCCACCAATATCCATTACAAACCCACCGACACCCACAGCTATCTCGACTACAGCTCCTCACACCCCACTTCCTGTAAGGACTCCATCCCATTCTCTCAGTTCCTTCGCCTCCGTCGCATCTGTTCCGATGATGCTACATTCAAAAACAGTTCCTCTGACATGTCCTCCTTCTTCCTTAACCGAGGTTTTCCACCCACGGTCGTTGACAGGGCCCTCAACCGTGTCCGGCCCATCTCCCGCGCATCCGCCTTCACTCCTTCTCCTCCCTCCCAGAAACATGATAGGGTCCCCCTTGTCCTCACTTATCACCCCACCAGCCTCCGCATTCAAAGGATCATCCTCCGCCATTTCCGCCAACTCCAGCATGATGCCACTACCAAACACATCTTCCCTTCACCCCCCTTATCGGCATTCCGTAGGGATCGCTCCCTCCGGGACACCCTGGTCCACTCCTCCATCACCCCCTACTCCTCAACCCCCTCCTATGGCACAACCCCTTGCCCACGCAAAAGATGCAACACCTGCCCCTTCACTTCCTCTCTCCTCACCGTCCAAGGACCCAAACACTCCTTTCAAGTGAAGCAGCATTTCACTTGCATTTCCCCCAACTTAGTCTACTGCATTCGTTGCTCCCAATGTGGTCTCCTCTACATTGGAGAGACCAAACGTAAACTGGGCGACCGCTTTGCAGAACACCTGCGGTCTGTCCGCAAGAATGACCCAAACCTCCCTGTCGCTTGCCATTTTAACACTCCACCCTGCTCTCTTGCCCACATGTCTGTCCTTGGCTTGCTGCATTGTTCCAGTGAAGCCCAACGCAAACTGGAGGAACAACACCTCATCTTCCGACTAGGGACTTTACAGCCTTCCGGACTGAATATTGAATTCAACAACTTTAGGTCGTGAGTCCCCTCCCCCATCCTCACCCCCTTTCTGTTCCCCCCTTCTCTTTTTTTTTCCCAATAAATTATAAAGATTTTCCTTTTCCCACCTATTTCCATTATATAAAATAAAAAAAAAACCCACTAGAGCTATACCTTGAGTGCCCTACCATCCATTCTTAATTAGCACATTCGTTTAGATAATATCACCAACTTTATCTTTAACACCTATGTGTTCTATTGTACTATTGTTGTTGACATCTTTTGATATTCTGCTTCTATCACTGCTTGTTTGTCGCTACAACCACACCAACCCCCTCCACCTCTCTGTCTCTCTATCTCTCCGCCCCCCCCCCCACACACACCTTAAACCAGCTTATATTTCAGCTCTTTCCTGGACTCGAACTCAAGTTCTGTCGAAGGGTCATGAGGACTCGAAACGTCAACTCTTTTCTTCTCCGCCGATGCTGCCAGACCTGCTGAGTTTTTCCAGGTAATTCTGTTTTTGTTTTGGATTTCCAGCATCCGCAGTTTTTTTGTTTTTATTAAGAAAACACAGTTACCCGCTTTACAACAGACTCACTTCCTGATCAGGTTGATGACTGAAGAGGAACGTAATACGCGCATGCGTGGGTTTGATCCCCGACCCCTGGGGAAAAGATAGAATCTGCGCATGCGGCCCGGAGCTGGAGAAAGAGCCCGGGCTCGGGAGAGCCGCATGCGCACCGAGCCGGCGGAGAATGAATGGCTTCTCCCGCTGCACAAACTGAGACTGGCCCGGAGTTGCTATTAGCAAATACCTGACTCTCGCTCTTTGTCTGTCTGTCTCTCCCTCTGTCTCCGTCTCTCCCTCCACTCCAACCTGATCCTCATCATTGCTCCGGTCACTTTCCCGACTTTTTGGATAATCACACACTGTCTCCAGTAACAGACCCTCATTCCCAGCCCATGGTCCGGTCTGAACCCTGGGCTCTCCCTCCCTCCACCCGGGACACGGGCTCCAGTCCTCAGTCTGAGCCCTGCAGCAAGGGGTGAAAACTGTCCAATAATCCCGGTCAGAGAGGATGAAGTGTCCCCGAGTCCATCCAACCAGGAGCCGGAGAATAAAGAGCTGAATCCCGGTGAAGATAAAGGAAAGTTTCCCCCCCCCCGGATCCCCCTCCCTCCCCCCGGGTGTGAGACACTGACAGTACCTGCAGCTCCTTTCCATCCCTTCCCCGAGAGAGGGATCCGCTCAGAGCCGGGGACAGGGGGACAACAGGAGAGGGACAAACGGGTTAGAAACACAATCCCGGAGGGAGAGAAATAAAATCCGCCAGAATTAAAAATAACCGGATGGTATTGAAATCAGTAAAACATCAAAATCAGCAGAAAATTAAATCTCAGTTACATGAACATGGAACTGACCTGAACACGAACATAAAGAGGCGGGGCCTGTGTCCGGCTCCATTCAGACGTGGGGGGCGAGGGGGGAATAATTCCCGGTCTCTCCTCCATCTACCCCCGGGGCTGAAGTGAACAGTTTCCCTGGAGCCGGTCCTCGGATCGTTGATTTATTCCAAGCCCTTCAGGGCTAAAGCAGCTTTTAACCCGGCTTGTCCTGACGGAGGCTGGGTCATTATTCCTGACCCAACACCCCCCCCAACTCACTGACAATGTGACAATCCAGCCCCGCCCCCAACTCACTGACAATGTGACAATCCAGCCCCGCCCCCAACTCACTGACAATGTGACAATCCAGCCCCGCACCCGTCCCGAGCTTTTAGTTTTGAACATCACGTGATGCCGACGCGCCAAAAACATCTGAAATCGGTTCCGCGAGAATAAACCCAGAGTCTGGTTCCTGTATTAAAGGGGTTTATCCAGGAGATGGTGAGGTGAATAAAGATCAGTGCTGCAGGGAATCCTTTCAGCAATTGTGAAAAAAAAATTACAGCAAAAAGTTGCGGATGCTGGAAATCTGAAACAAAAATAAAAATACCTGGAAAAACTCAGCAGGTCTGGCAGCATCTGCGAAGAGGAAAACTTTTTTTTGAAAAATATACTTTATTCATAAAATACCTGGAAGAACATTCCAAAACATTTCAAATTCACCATCACATAAGTACAATCAGAATCAACTTTTACACATGGACCACAAGGTACATCAATACAATCAATGAATGTTACAAATCATTTCAATATGGTCAATGCAGACAATCAGACAATGGGATTGGAGTTATCAACATACGTCATGTTGCTCTCTGAGGTGCTTCAATACATTTATAATACAATTAGTATTCAATGCACACATTCATTTTGAGCTGTACAGCCTGAGGGGCTCTCAGCAGTTCCAAGCCCCTCGGTTCACGATGGCAGAAAGGTCTTAGACAGCGACCGTTCCACATTGGGCCTTTGCGGCAGCTGCCCCAAGCTTAAGTGCGTCCCTCAGCACCTAGTCCTGGACTTTGAAATGTGCCAATCTGCAACACTCGTTCGGGGACAATTCTTTGCGCTGGAAGACCAACAAGTTTCGGGCAGACCTAAGAGCGTCATTCACCAAGTTGATGTTTGTCTCCGTGTGTGTCCCTGGGAACAGCCCGTAGAGCACAGAGTCCTGTGTCACAGAACTGCTCAGCATAAACCACTGCATCTCTCTCCAGACCTTTGCAAAGGCACAATCCACAAGGAGGTGAACAATGGTCTCATCCCCACCACAGCCACCTCGAGGGCAGCGTGCAGAGGGGGTGAGACTCCTGGCGTGTTGGAAGGATCTGACGGCAAGGGCCTTTCTCACCACCAGCCAAGCTACATCTTGGTGCTTGTTGGAAAGAGTCAGGGACAGGAGGACAACATGAGAGACACATTCACCAGACCGAATGAGAAAAAGGCAGGGCCTGTGTCCAGCTCCATTCAGACGGGGGTCGGGGGGGGGGGGGGGCGGAAACATTCCTGGTCTCTCCTCCCTCTCCCCCTGGTGCTGAGGTGAACAGTTTCCCGGGAGCTGACAGTCGGATTGTTGATTTACTCCAATCCCTTCAGGGGAAAAGCAGCTTCTAACCTGGCAGAGGCTGGGACATTATTCTCCCCACTCCGGGCCAGAAACCAGAGTTCTAAATTGGGGGAAAAGGCTGATTTTAATGTCAGGTATGATTTGGCCAGAGTGGACTGGGAGCAGCTACTTTTAGGTAAATCTGCATCAGAGCAGTGGGGCTCATTCAAGAAGCAAATAGGGAGAGTACAGGGCCAACATATTCCAGTAAAGATAAAGGGTGGGACCAACAAATCCAGGGAACCCTGGATGTCGAGGAATATACAGGATTGGATAAAGAGAAAAAGGGAGGCTTATGGCAGATACTGAGGGCTTAAAATAGCGGAAGCCCAAGTGGAGTATAGAATGTGTAGGGGGGAACTTAAAATTAGGACAGCAAAAAGGAGGATAGAAAAAACAGTGGCATGTAAAATAAAGGAAAATACAAAGTTATTTTACAAGTACCATTAAGAGTAAGAGGATAACTAGGGAAAGAGTAGGGCCCATTAAGGACCATAGTGGTAATTTGTGTGTGGAGCCGGAAGACATAGATAAGGTTCTAAATTAATACTTTGTGTCGGTGTTCACAAGTGAGAGGGACATCGTGGGTATGGAAATCAGGCAGAAGGAGATTGTTAAAATTAAAGAAATTAGCACAGAAGGCTTAAAAGACGATAAATCTCTAGGCCTGGGTGAAATGTATCCCAGGCTTTTGAGTGACGCAAGGGAGGAGTTAGGAAGGGTGCTGGCAATAATTTTCAGTACCTCTCTGGTCACAGGAGAGGTGCCAGAGGACTGGAGGACAGCCAATGTGGTACTGTTATTCAAGAAGGGATAAACCAGGGAACTACAGGCCAGTCAGTCTAACCTCAGTGGTGGGGAAACTATTAGAAGCAATTCTGAGGGACAGAATTAATCTACACTTGGAGAGGCAGGGATTAATCAAGGACAATCAGCATGGCTTTGTTAAGGGGAGGTCATGTCTGACCAATTTGATTGAATTTTTTGAACAGGACACCAGGTGTGTAGATGAAGGTAATGCATTTGACGTAGTCTACTTGGACTTGAGCAAGGCTTTTGATAAGGTCCTGCATGGGAGATGACGAAGGTAAGAGCCCAAGGGATCCAAGGCAATTTGGCCAACTGGGTCCAGAATTGGCTGAGTGGCAGGAAGCAGAGGGTGAAGGTCGAGGGGTGTTTTTGTGACTGGATGCCCGTGTCCAGTGGGGTTCCACAGGAATCAGTGTTGGGTCCCTTGCTGTTTATGGTATATATAAATAATTTTAGATTTGAATGTGGGAGGGTTGATCAGTAAGTTCGCGGATGACACGAAAATTGGTGGGGTGGTAAATAATGAGGATAGCCTTAGATTACAGGAAGATATAGATGGGCTGATCAGTAGCAAATGGAATTTAATCTGGATAAGCGTGAGGTGATGCACTTGCGCAGGACAAACAAGGCACAGGAATACACGATGAATGGTAGGACCCTAGGAAGTACCAATGATCAGAGGGACCTTGCTGTGCATGTCCACCGGTCCCTTAAAGTAGCGGGACAGGTAGATAAGATCGTTAAGGGACAGGTAGATCAGGTCGTTAAGGCGGCATATGGGATACTTGCCTCTATTATCCGAGGCATAGAATATAAGAGCAGAGAGGTTATGCTGGAACTGTATAAAACGCTGGTTAGGCCACAGCTAGAGTATTGTGTGCAGTTCTGGAATCCACATTATAGGAAGGATATGATTGCACGAGAGGCAGTGCAGAGGAGATTTACCAGGATGTTACCTGGGCTGGAGAGTTTCAGTTATGAGCAGAGATTGGACAGACTGGGATTAGTTTCTCTGCAGCAGAGGGGATTGAGGGGGGACATGATTGAGGAGTATAAAATTATAAGGAGCATAGATAAGGTAGACAGAAAGGAACTTTTCCCCTTGGTGGAGGGATCAATAAACAGGGGGCATAGATTTAAGGTAAGGGGCAGGAGGTTTAGTGGGGTTGTGAGGAAGAATTTTTTTCCTAGAGGGTGGTGGGGATCTGGAACTCACTGCCTGAAAGGGTGGCAGAGGCAGAAACCCTCATAACATTTAAGAAGTATTTGGATGTGCACTTGCAATGCCACGGCATACAAGGCTATGGGCCTAGTGCTGGAAAATGGGATTAGAATAGGTAGATAATTGTTTGACCGGAGAAGATGCGATGGGCCGGAGGGTCTTTTTCTGTGCCGTAGACCTCTATGGCTATGAATAAGGTCAGTATTGCAGGGGACCTTTTGAGCAACTGTGAAAAAAACACACTTTTATATACTGCCTTCAACACCTCGAGGCAAGTCTAGTCACTGCTGTAAAGAAGGAAATAACAGAACAAATGTAGGCAAAGCGACCTCCCAAAACTGGAAGCATCAGAAACAAACCCAGCTCTGTTTTCCATGATGCTGGTTACCTAATAAATGTTGGATCAGAACTCAAGGGAGAAACTCCCTGTTCCTCTTCCAAACAGTGGCTGTGGGAGTTTTTCTATCCATCTGAGATGGGAGACAGAGCTTTGGTTCAATGTCCTGTCCAAAAGACAGCACGTCCCTGTCCCTGAACCCCCCGACAGTGAGGTTCAAAACCCACACCACAGACCTGAGCTCAAAAAAATGCTGACATTCCCACTGCAGCACTGAGGGAGTGCTGCACTATTGGAAGTTCTGTCTTTCAGTTGAGACATTAAACTGAGGGTCCCTTTTGCCCTCTCCCATGGATGTAAGTGATCCTACAGCCAATACTGGAAGTAGAATAGGTGACTTCCTCCTGGTTTATTTGGCCATCAACCAACATCCCTAACAGTGCTGTAGATTACCAGAAAAGAAGCAATATAAACACAGGTCTGTCATTAATGTTGGAATCATTTTGAAGTGATGGGAGAAAACTGAAATTGGAACTTACCTGTCTGAGATACGTTGAACTGCTGGTTGGGGGTCTCTCCTCCTGTCGCTATGATTCGGAACATGTTTCACTGTCAGTGTGGCCTCAAGACACAAGACTTAATGGCATCCACACTTCAAGATAAACTGGAACATCCTCATTGTTGTGATTGAGTTTACTTCAGTAGCAAGGACACATTCATGGCTCCATTTAGTTGCTGTTTGTCTAGGTTCAGTGTCCGAGACACACTGAACATCCTCATGACTGTGGCTTTTTCACCAGATATGTTTTTCCCTCTTTATTACAATCCCTTGTCACTTCCAATCCTTTGTTCCCTCTACCCCGGCAAGCGTAGGTGAGAATTCCAGATTCTGATACTGGGTTGACATCCAGCTGGGAACTGGTGTCTGATTGAAGTGGAAATCAACCCACCACCCATTATATCTACCCAGACACTCCTGGTAGCATATTGTTAGTCAGGATAAGGACTTGTCCATATAAAAAATATTCCTTATGGAGCACAATCTACTGGACGTAAAAGGAGTGGAAGGAATCTTTACAATAATATATTAATTCTTGAGATGGGAGTGTCTTTGGCAAAGCCGACATTTATTGTCCATCCCGAGACGCCCCTTGAGAAGGTGGTGATGAGCCGCCTTCTTCACCCGTTTCAGCCCCGTGTGGTGAAGGAGCTCCCACGGAGCCGTTAGGGAGACAGTTCCAGGATTTTGACCCAGTGACGATGAAGGAACGGCCGGTATATCTCCAAGTCGAGGTGGTGTGTGTGTGACTGGGAGGGGAGCTTGGAGGTGATGCTGTTCCCACGCTCCTGCTGCCCTTGTCCTTCTCGGGGAGGCTGAGGTTGTGGGTTTGGGAGGTTTTATTGAAGAATGTGGGACTGGGAACAGAAGAGAGAGAAAACTTGTTATAATAAAAGCAAAAATACTGCAGATGCTGCAAGTTTAAACTAAAAACAGAAAAGCACCAACATTAAACTGGAATCATTAACTGTTTCCCTCCTGATCTGCTGTGTTTCCAGAATTTGTCACTTTAACAGACTCGACGGGATGATGTGTCCTCCCCACCCACAGGAGCGAAACCAGAGGCAAAGCCAATCAGCTGCCGGATTGCCCTGTCAATCAGTGCTCAATCCGCCCACATTCCGCGCCCAGCAGAGAGCAGATCCAATCAGCTGCAGGACCACCCTGTCAATGTGATCCCCAGCCGAGCACAAGCCAGGATCCAATCAGCTGCTGGATCGCCATGTCAATCAGTGTTCACACTGCAAAGCTCTAACGGGACCCAATCAACTGCAGGATCGCCATATCAATCAGTGTTCACCCCGCCCAACACAAATCAGGACCCAATCACCTGCAGGATCGACCTGTCAATCAGAATCTCTACGTTCGCTGCGGCCATTTTCTCCCGATGTCATTTTTTGCTGATTCTGTTCCCTCTCCAATCCGGACAGTTTAATCCGGTATCAGCAGCAGGAACCGCACGGTCGCTGCTCCCACTCCCGGTTCCCGCTCCGGTTTTCACTGAGGGACCCGTAGCTCCTTTTCCATCCATTTCCCCCCCCCCCCCCCCCCCGGATAAAGAGTTGAATCCCGGTGAAGATAATGTAAAGTTCCCCCCCCCCCCCGGGTGTGAGACACTGACAGGACCTGCAGCTCCTTTCCATCCATTCCCCGAGAGAGGGATCCGCTCAGAGCCGGGGACAGGGGGACAACAGGAGAGACACAAAACAAGATAAAAACAAAAAAGCTGCGGATGCTGGAAATCAAAAACAGAATTACCTGGAAAAACTCAGCAGGTCTGGCAGCATCGGCGGAGAAGAAAAGAGTTGACGTTTCGAGTCCTCATGACCCTTCGACAGAACTTGAGTTCGAGTCCAAGAAAGAGTTGAAATATAAGCTGGTTATATAACTCCAATGGTAATTTCCAGTTTCAGTTTTTTATCCTCAGTTCCAGGTGGTTCCAACATTAAAGAAAGGCCAACAATTCTCCAGCCTTCCACTCCGGGAATGCTCTACCCTGAAGACAGGCCCATAAAGCTTCATCCTGAGCTGCCCTTGTCCCCACTCTCGGGGGGTGGAGGGTGGGGTGGAGGGGGGGCTAGAGAGGAGGCAGGTCCCAGGTCCACCTGAGCCAGGACCAGAGTCGTACCCACTGTCGGTGTTACTCTGCATCACACGTTAGGCCGGGTCATTGAGTGTATTGAAGAGCGAGATAGACAGGTTCTTGACTGGTAAGGGGGATGAAAGGTCACGGGGAGAGGGCGGGAGAATGGGGTGGAGAAACTTATCAGCCCTGATTGAACGGCGGAGCAGACTCGATGGGCCGAATGGCCTAATTTCCGCTCCAAGGTCTGACGGTCTTGTCCGTCTGTCCAACTGAGCGAACTGTCCCCACCCACGCGGGTTATAGCGCCTTTCGTGGCAGATTCATGGCTGGGTGTTGGTTGATGCCCCCGACGCTGGCAAATGAACCAGGAAGATTCCCCTTTCCAATCGGGGGGCCGTGGGATCTCTTGGAGCCATCTGGGAGTTTAATGGGCCGGGTTTTGGGGTGGGGGGGGGGGGGGGGCACCGCCTTCCTCCCTCCCACCACTACCACCACCCCTCTCCCCACCACCATCAACCCCACTCCCCACCCCCACCACCGACTAAATAGTCTGTTGTCTGCCCGCCCCATGAATAAAGCGGTTGTTCTGCAGGCATTTTGCACTTTTAATGGGCTGAGGGTGAGACTTCTGCCCCCCTCCCCGGCTTCGGAGAGCCTCGACGATCCATCCGGTTGGCCGGCAGCTCGGCGGTCCCAGCAGCGGCAGGATTGAACCACGGCCACGGCTGGGATGACAGCCGGTCCCCGAAGAAGAAGGCATGTGGATACCTGTCGCCCTCTGTTAGCCCCACATCAACATCCATTCTTCAGGTGTGAGTTTTGACAGTGAGGGTTCAATCCTCAACGTGGACTCTCATTCCGCCAGGAGATGGCGCTGCTCTCCAGCTCTACCGGCAAATAGAAACGGAGCAGCAGCGCCACCTAGCGAAGGGAAGGCGTCTTTGCAGGGACACCGTGCAGCAACTTTTAACATAGACTTGCATTTATATAGCGCCTTTCAGGACCACGGACGCCTCAAAATGCTTTATAGCCAATGAAACACTGTTTTTTGAAGTGTAGTCACAGTTGTAATGCACGAAACAGGGCAATGAACTTACACAAAGAAGCTCCCAGAAACGCCATCAGAAAAAGGAGTTTGCTTTTTGTGATTTTTTTAAAAATTCATTCATGGGATGTGGGCGTCGCTGGCTCAGCCAGCATTTATTGCACATCCCAATTGCCCTTGTTCAGAGGGCATTTAAGAACCAACCACATTGCTGTGGGTCTGGAGTCACCTGCAGGCCCAACCAGTTAAGGGCAGCAGCAGATTTCCTTCCCTGAAGGATGTTAGTGAAGCAGGTGGGTTTTTATGACAATAGTTTTGTGGTTATCATCAGACTTTTAATTTTAGATTTTTATAGAATTCAAATTTCACTATCTGCCAAAGCATGATGTGAACCCAGCGCCTCAGAGAATTACCCTGGGTCTCTGGAAAACGAACCCTGTGACAATACCACCACTTCCCCATTTTGGTTTTTCTAAGGCACCAGGGAAAAGTTCTCTGTTCTGGTTCGTAATAGTGGCTTTGCAAGTTTTTCATCCACCTCAGAAGGAAGACAGCACTGCATTTTAATGTTTCACCCTCTATTTTGAATGATGGAACAAGTTTTGGGAGCCGAATGGCCTCTTCCTGCTCCTATTTCTGATCTTTTGAAAATGGATGTTCCAAGTGTGGGAAGGACAGTCCTGCCTATTCCCCTGTCCCTTACAGTGTGTAATGAAGACTCGGTGGTGTGAGGGACTGAAGCCTCCACCAATATCACGGCTTCCCCATGGTTCAGTGAGTAGCTCTGAGTCTGAGTTCACAGAGCCACTCCAGAGAGCTGAGCACAAATTTCATGCTGACTTTCTTGAGCACCAGTACTGAGGGAGTTCTACATTATCAGCTGGTCAGAACTGTGGGAGAGCTGCACTGCCAGAGGGTCAGTACTGAGGGAGTGCTGCACTGTCATAGTTATCATTTGAATGAGACAGTGAAACAAGGCTCAGTCTGCCCTCTCAGGTAGATAAGACAACATCACCCCAACCACTAATTGGAAGAAGGACAGGGAAAGTTCTCCCTGTTGTCCTGGAGCCAATATTTAGCCCTCAGTCACTGAAAACAGATGATCTGGGTTATTATCACATTGTTGTTTGTGGGAATATGCTGATGGAATTAACACGCTCCAGGATCTCTAAGGTGGTGACCTGATCCTGCCAAGAGATGCTGAGAATATGTCTGAGACACAGAATGTGGAAACGGTTCGGTGTTTTCTCCTACTGAGTGTATGTTGTCCAGGTCTCAGTTCTGTACAGGAGACGGCTGAAGATGCAGAAATCCTGGAACATACTAATTCCCTCAGCCTCCTGTCATTGCTAAGCCAACGATGCCTGTGCTGGCTCAGCCACGTTCATCGGATGGTTAATGGCCATATACCCAAAGGCCTTCTTAACGATGAAGTGGCCACTGGGTCCCGACCCCCTCAGTGTCCATATCACCACTGTAAGGGACACCTGTAAGGGAGATATGAAGATGGTAGATACTGACTTGTCAATTTGGAGACAGCTGATGGCTGTGACCTCTAGAGGCTGAACAAGGGCAATTAGGGAAGAAGCGAGCAGAAACAAAAAGCTCGGCTGGCCAAGAAGAGGGCCCAGAGAAACCAGAGGCCAGAGAATCGTGCACCTTCTCAACCCACAGTCTTCCACTGCAGCAACTGTGGCAGATACTGTCATGCCAACGTGGGGTACCACATGGCCTATGGAGACAGGGCTGGCAATTAAAAGGAGTTTGACTCTGTGATTGGTCATGTTGCTCAATTGCTTTAATAATGTTTTTCTCAGGCTGTTGAATGCTTCTCCCAATCTACTGCTGTGTGGCACCAGTACCCTCACAAGCTGGTGCAATATACCACTTTCTCCCAGCCCATCCCCGATTGGCTACTATCTGATACCCAGACTGGACAAGGGCCTATGTCCTCCCCCAGACTTTCTCCTGACTCAGGGGCAAGCCCACCACTTGAAGATTGGCAGATGATGCAAGTAAGAAGTTTCAAGTTTGGCCAGAGCTGTGCCCAACCCTGTGCTTGAGGCTCTGTACGAACACCCACGGACAAGTCTGCAAGCAGGTGAGCTGTGTGTGTGTATGAGAGACGGGGATATTGCTGTATTCAACGTTCACTATGTGTGTACATTTGTGTATGCGTGCGTGTGTGCGTTTGTAAGGCTCACACTGCCTGTATGTAAAGTTCACCTGTGGGTGGTGTATATTTTATAATTGAGGCATTCTTTGCATTAGAAATCTAAAAACTCAGGGATCTTAGAAAATACATGGTGTGTCCACATTGCCTGACAACTGATTGCTATTTATAATATTTACAGCAGGGAGTGTGTAATATTAAGCAAATATCCCAGAGATTCTGTTACTATACATCCATAAAATAATAATCTATCTGGTATATGTGCCTGTTTAATGTTTTGTACTGTTGACTCCTATTGAAATTTATGAGCCTCTCTCTCAGATATGAAGCTTCACGATGATGTGGTGACGTTGTGATATTGTCACTGGACTGCTAATCCAAAGACTCAGGGTAATGCGCTGGGGACTGGGGTTCGAACACCACCAGGTGGAATTTGTGTTCAATAAAAATCTTGAATTACAAGTCTAATGCTCGATTGTCATAAAAATCCATCTGGTTCACTAATGCCTTTTAGGGAAGGAAAGCTGCTGTCTCAGCTGGTCATGCCTCTGTGATTCCAGATCCGCAGTAAAGTGGTTGACTTTGAAATGACCTAGTAAGTCACTCAGTTGTATCAAACCACTAAAATGTCAATAAAAAGCAGTGAAACCGGACAGACCACCCAGCATCGACCTAGCCACCGGAAACAATAAAGCCAAACCAAGCTCTGTCAACCCTGCAAAGTCCTTCATTACCAACATCTGGGGACTTGTGCCAAAATTGGGAGAGCTGTCTCACAGACTAGTGAGGCAACAGCCTGACACAGTCATCCTCACGGAATCATATCTGACAGAAAATGTCCCAGAAACCACCATCGCCATCCCTGGGTATGTCCTGTCCCACCTGCAGGACCAACTCAGCAGAGGTGACAGCACAGTTGTAAACAGTCAGGAGCGAGTTGCCCTGAGAGTCCTCAACATCAACTCCTTACCCCATGAAGACTGATGGCATCCAGTTAAACATGGGCAAGGAAACCTCCTGCTGATTACCATGTACTGTGGCAAACCCCACCACCCCACCACCCACCGCCCCCCACACCCCTGAGCTTATGAATCAGTACTCCTCCATATTGAACATCACTTGGAGGAAGCACTGAGGAAGGCAAGGGTGCAGAATCAACTCTGGGTAGGGAACTTCAATGTCAATCACCAGGAGTGACTTGGTAGCACCACCACAGGCCTAGCTGGTTGAGTCCTAAAGCTCATAGCTACTAGACTGGGTCAGCGGCAGGTGGCGAGGGAATCAATGAAAGGGAAAAACATACTTGACCTCATCCTCACCAACCTGCCTGCCGCAGATTCATCTGTCCAAGACAGTATCAGTAGGAGTGACCACCACACAGTCATCATGGAGGCAAAGTCCCGCCTTCACATTGAGGATACCCTCCATCGTGTTGTGTGGCACTACCAACGTGCTAAATGGGATAATTTTGAACAGATGTAGTAACTCAAGACTGGGCATTCATGAGGCACTTTGGGCCATTAGCAGCAGCAGAATTCTACTCAACGACAACCTGTAACCTCATGGCCCAGCATGTTACCCGCTCTACCATTAACAAGTCAGGGGATCAACCTTGGATCAATGAAGAGTGCAGGAGGGCATGCCTGGAGTGGCACCAGCCATACCTCACAATGAGGTGTCAACCTGCTGAAGCTAACCCAGGACTACTTGCCAAACAGTGTAAGCAGTCTAAGTGATAGACAGAGCTAAGCATTTCCACAAACAATGGATCAGATCTAAGCTCTGCGGACCTGCCACAAACAGTCATGAATGGTGGTGGACAATTAAACAATCACTGGAGGAGGCGCCACAAATATCCCCATCCGCAATGATGGAGGAGCCCAGCACATAAGTGGAGAAGATAAGGCTGAAGTATTCGCAACAATCTTCAGCCAAAAGTGCCGAGTGGATGATTTGTCTCAGCCTCCACCAGAGGTCCCCAGCAGTCTTCAGCCAATTCGATTCACTCCACGTGATATCAAGAAACGGCTGAACGCCCTGGATACTGCAAAGGCTATGGGCCCTGACAACATTCTGGTAATAGTACTGAAGAGTTGTGCTCCAGAACTTGCTGTGCCCCCAGCCAAGCTGGCCCATTACAGCTACAACACTGGCATCTGCCCAGGTACGTCCTGTACACAAAAGGCAGGAGAAATCCAACTTGGCCAATTACAGCCCCATCAGTCTACTCTCGATCATCAGTAAAGTGATGGAAGGGGTTATGAACAGTGCTGTCAGTGGCACTTACTTAGCATTAACCTGCTCACTGATGATCAGTTTGTGTTGCACCAGGGCCACTCAGCACCTGACCTCATAACAGCCTTGGTTTAAACATGGACAAAAGAGCTGAACTCAGGTGAGGTGAGAGTGACTGCCCTTGACATCAAGGCAGCATTTAACAGATTGAGGCATCAAGGATCCCTAGCAAAACTGGAGTCAATAGGAATCGGGGGAAAGCTCTCCACTAGTTAAAGTCATACCTAGCACAATGAAAATGGTTGTGGTTGTTGGAGGTCAATCATCTCAGCTCCAGGACATCATTGCAGGAGTTCCTCAGGGTAGTGTCCTAGGTCCAACCATCTTCAGCTGCTTCATCAATGGCCTTCTTTCCATCATAAGGTCAGAAGTGGGGATGTTTGCTGACGATTGCACAATGTTGAGCACCATTCATGACTCCTCAGATACTGAAGCAGCCTATGTCCAAATGCATAAGGCTGGACAATACCCTGGCAAATATCATTTGTGCCACACAAGTGCCAGGCAATGACCATCTCCAATAAGAGAAAATCTAACCATCACCACATGACATTCAATTGCATTAACATCGCTTAATCCCCCACTGTCAACATCATGGGGCGAGCAACTCTCTGGAATCCTGAGGTGCACAACTCACCTCCTGACCTCCTAAAGCCTGTCCACCTGTCTACAAGGCACAAGTCAGGAATGTGATGGGAATACTCCCCACCTACCGGGGTGGGTGCAGCTCGAAAAACACACAAACTCGACACCATACAGGACAAAGCAGCCTCCTTGATTTGTATCACCTACAAGATGCACTGAGCAATCACCATGGCACCTTCAGCAGCACAACCGCTCCCACCTGGAAGGACAAGGGCAGCAGATGCATGGGAACACCACCACCTGGAAGTTCTCCTCCAAGCCACTCAACATCCTGATTTGCAACCACATCGCCCTTCCTTCACTGTCGCTGGGTCAAAATCCTGGAACTCCCTCCCTAACAGCACTGTGTTCCTACAACACATGGACGGCAGCGGTTCAAGAAGGCAGCTCACTACCACCTTCTAAAGGGCAATTAGGGATAAGCAATAAATGCTGGCCCAGCCAGCGACACCTACAAGTCATGAATGAATATTTTGAAAAATAACAGGAGACAGTGAAAGTGTTACCGCTCTCCAATTTGTGAATGGGAGGCTTTTTATAAAATTCAGTATTTATTTACTGACAGTTAAAAATTCCACAGCTGAATATCTGTGATTCAATACAAATTCAGCAAATTTATCCCAATAATAATGCATACATCTGAAGTGTGATTAGGTGCTGCCTGAAAGGGCTGTGGAAGTAGATTCAATAGGAACTTTCAAAGGGGAACTGGACAAATACTTGAAGGGGATATAATTGCAGGGGTCTGGTGGAAAGAGCGGGGAATTAGGTCTAAATGGATATAAAGTCACTACAAGCATGATGGGCTGAATGGCCTCCCCTCTATCATTCCATGACTCCACCTGTCCAAGGTTTGCATTAAAAACTGTGGATTAAAGCGAGAGTCAAATATACAAACGCATAATTTTTGGTCACAGGCAGTTTTAATCTGTAAACCAGTTAGAATCAAAATTCTGGATATAAAACAGGCACTGATAATAATGTAATAATAATTCCAAAAGAAAAGTACCATTTAAATATAAATATGTCTGCATAATACATATAAAATATTTAATATATCCATTGACTAATATGACCAGAGTTGAAACTAAAACTTCATTGTGTTAATAACCATTCTAAAAATATAACGGAAAAGTAAGATTGAAAGAAAAGGATATATCAGCATACCTTTGGCCAGATGCAGAGGGAATTTCTGAAGCCTCTTTCCACATTTACCTCCATGGGAGCAGCATCACTACAAGGACTGCAGTGCTTCAAGTAGTGATGGACAATAAATGGGGCCCTGGCAGCATCATCCACACTGAGAACAAGTGAATACATTCACCAGAAACTGCCTGATGCTCCCACTCACTCATCAATAGGATTTTTTGGAAGTTACCATCTCACACGGAGTGATTAATGGGTTACACAGCTAAAGATTGTCCTGTATGTTCCTGAGAGTTTGAAATACTTGGACTACTTTTCCAGTAAAGGGAAAATACTTCCACAATGAGTTTCCCTCCCGTTTGTGCAAAATGGGAAGTGATTGTTGGTCCCAATCCTGAGCTCAGCCTTTCCACCAGGAATCACTTGATAACCACAAATACTGGGCTGATTTTCCGCTCCCTGACCCAGGCTCAGTGAAGTGGAAGGTCAGTTAGTGCTGGGCAGTCCTGGTCCCCAGAAGGTTTTGTTCTCCAGCCGCTCCATCCGATGCTCAGGTGCTGTTGTCACAAGGCCCCGTGCTTCACCTCAATAGGTTACCTCTGTCAAAGGACATCATTAGGTCCTTCATTCTGATTGTTGGAGTGTTGATTTTGAACACAATTCCTAGGAGAGAAAAACCAGCAGAGTTCAGGTGACATGAAAAGAATCCAACACTTTGGACAAGTATGTAAAGGAGCCGTTCAGGAGCATAGATCGATTAAATTACACTCCATATTCTGGGTACCAATGACAGCTGGCAAATGGGTCACAGGAGCTGCACGGTGATGGAGCACAGAGGGCAGAGGAGAGGAGGCTTATAGGGGAGGCAATGGGCAAGAGTTGGACACTCCACAGGAGCTGTGGAAGGGCCAGGGATAGAGTTAGAGAATCCTCCAATAGTTCCTCCTCCCACTGTGAGGGGCGTATGTGGGGACAGGTGGTGAGCACGGAGATTTGGAGATTGAATGAAACAAGGGAATCCGAGATGGTCTTCCCAGTGACTGAATCATCAAATATCCTGGTTAAAGGGCAGTGGTTTGAAAAGTGTAGCATACTGAACAACAACAACTTGCGTTTATATAGAACCTTGAACAGAACATATCTAATTGCTAACGAAGCAAATTTTGACATCAAGCTACACGAGAGTTCAGACAGTGGGGTAGGCTTTAAGGAGCAAATAGTGTTGTTCGGAGGTAAGGAAGAGAGACAGACACACACAGAGAGGCAGAGGTTGAGGGAGGGAATTCCAGAGTTTGGGCCCAGGCAGCTAAAGGCTCAGCCACCAATGATGTAGCGATGGAAAATCAAGGATTCTGAAGACACCAGAATTGGAGGAGTGCAGAGATCTGAGGGTTGTGGGGCTGAAGGAGGTTACACATGGGGAGGAGTGAGGCCACAGAATGTTTGATAAAAGGATGAGAATGTTAAAATCTGTCTATCTCAGTCCTAAATAAATTCAAGGATGAACAGCAGCAGATTTACAATCAAACCCTTGTGGCACGGGGCCCCCCAAACAATAGGGGAGTGGGGGGAAAGGGGGGGAGTGAGCGAGTGAGTGCTGAACTGTTGGAAGTGCTGTCTTTCAGCTGAGATGTTAAACTGCCTGCTCGGCTGTCTAGCAGCCTCCTGTGCAGCGAAGTGTTCGGGCACAGCACGCCGAAATTATTCACTGAAAACCAGTTATGGTCTCTGGGCTCTAGCTCGGCCAGGCAATGCACTGTGGGCAGCGCACAGCTACCGTTTTCCGTAGCCAGCCAAGGCATAAGACCATAAGATGCAGGAGCAGAAATAGGCCATTCAGCCCATCAAGTCAGCTCTGCCATTCAATGAAATCATGGCTGATCTGATAATCCTGAACTCCACTTCCCTGCCTGTTCCCCATAACCCCCGATTCCCTTACGGATTAAAAATCTATCTCAGCCTTGAATATACTTAACGACCCAGCCTCTACAGCCCTCTGCAGATTCACAACCCTCAGAGAAGAAATTCCTCCTCAGCTCTGTATTAAACAGGCGACCCCTTGCTCTGAGAGTATACCGTCTGGTCCTAGACTCTCCCACAAGGGGAAACAACCTCACCGCTTCTACCCTGTCAAGCCCCTTGAAGAATCTTTAATGTTCGAATAAGGCCGCCTCTCATTCTTCTAAATTCCAATAAGTACAGGCCCAACCTACTCAACGTCTCCTCATAACAAAAGCCCCACAAGCAGCTGTTGACCATGTGTCAATCCCACCGTCCATCCTGGAGTTATGGCCCGGAAAGCAGTATTCAGTCTCTGCGCCATCCTGCAGCCGGGCAGAGAGGCAGCGGAAGGGCACTCGCACCGGACTGCGCACGATGACAAGCTGGAAGTGATTGGATAATGCTGCTCAACGATAGGGTGGATTGAAGCATCCTCACAGCTCAGTAAATGGACAGGTTTAGATGTCAGCAATATTGAAGAAAACATTATAAAACAAAAACAGGATTAAAATGGAAACAATGAAACATTCTTCAACTCACCATTTTTGTCGCTTTTGGAATACGCAAACCACAATTCCAGAAAGCAAAACTCCAGCAAAAAAACCAACAAGAACTCCAATTCCAATTTCAAATCCAGACCGTACTCCTGTACAAAGTACATGATGTAGAGACAGAATGAAGATATTAACAGACTGGGACACAGTAACAAAATTAACAGCAGAGACCTTCAGCACCTAGTGTTTCAGAACCAACCCCACTACAAACAGATCCCCGGTTAATTCTAGACCTGGAGGGATGTGGGAGGTTAGATACAGTTATCACACGCACACCAGGCCACCCCACAGCTTCTTGCACACACACTTTGTCCCACAATGTGATGGATACATGCTTTCCAATTGAGATAACTGGACACTGACCAGCAACAAACTCCCTCCAATTAAACCCAACTGTCCGCTGAAATAGAACGTGAATTTTAAACTAATTTGCAGATCAGGAAAGCCACGGGATTGCGTGAAACACGGATTTACACCCAGGTCAATATTACTCTCCACTGACATCAACCAGTGTTACACCAAATCCCCTCAGTTTCCCAACAGGAGGGTTCGGTTATAATTGTACCAAGACTTTCCACACAGAATTCCAGAATGCTAGTGGGAACAGGAATCCTCAGAGTTTTGCATCTGAGAGACAGGAAGGTGAGATTCAAACAGAAATAACAATTCCAGGTAGTTTAAGGACAGTTACAGGTTACAGTGATCCACACCATTCACTCTCACAGAATCATTCTATGGTGAAATACCACACAGCATTTCAAACCTTCCATGTTACTACCTGTCTCTGCAGCATGTTCAAATGTAAGAGCTGAAAACAAATGCAATAGTTTAGAAATTGATTTACCTGGTACAGGCGTGGTCGGTACAGGTGTTTGATCTCGCTCTAAAGAAAACATCATTTGTTTAGTATTGTGTGTGAAACAAACTGCAGAAGTGTTCAAAGACTCTATCGGGCTTTAGGGAAACACATCCTGGGAGGAACGAGACTTGGTTCAAACTGATCTGGAAGGGTCAGGAACAGGGTGGGCAGAGTGAAAAATCCAACAGGATTGCATTAACTGTGGGGGGTAGAATGGAAGTTTTCCAGAGTTACCCTGAGCAGGATCATTCCCAGCAGCCTACATCCCCCTGTGGAGAGAATCCTCCCAGCATCCTGGGTCTACTGGGATACACTTTCAAGGTAAGCGCACTGGGTCTTGTAAAGGCTGCCTGAGAGGTGTGATGGGCCCCACCTCCTGCACCCCAACATCTGGAGACAGACAGAGCTCTTTGCTGGAGAGTGAGTGCAACTTGATAGCTCCATTAACTCCTTCCATCACCCAGTTTGACCGCTCTGTCCTTCAGGGCTCCATCAGCTTGGTCAGTGATGGTATTACTGACCCACCTTGGTGATGGACAGTGAAGTCCCCACTCAGTACATTCTGTGTCCTTGCCACTCTCACTGCTTCCTCCAAGTGGTGTTCAGCATGGAGGAGTACTGATTCATCAGCTGAGGTAGGGCAGTAGGTGATAATCAGCAGGAGGTTTCCAGGTCTGTGTTTGACCTGAAGCTGTGAGGCTTCATGGGGTTCACAGTCAATGTTGAGGATACCCGGCACCACTCCCTCCGGACTGTATACTGCACCTCTGGTGGGACTGTCCTGCCAGTGGGACAGAATATACTCAGGGATGGTGATAGAGACTGGCATTCAGAGTTAATTCTGTGAATATGACTCTGCCAGACAGCTCTCCCAACTTGGACATCAGATGTTAGTGAGGGGACTTTGCAATGTCAACTGGCCTGGGTTTGTCTGTGTTGTTTCCTAATTCGATGCCTGGGGCGAAGCTAGTGATGATTCAGTTTTATTCTACTCTTTCTTTCCAATGGTTTGATATCAATTCATTTTTAACTGCCCTCTGACCTCCTAGGCCAGCTTAACCAACCAGGTTACTGTGGGACTGGGTAAGGACAGCAGGTTTCCTTCCCTCAAGGGACATTCGTGAACCAGTTGGGATTTTACAACAATCCAACAGCTTCAGGGTCACTTTTATTACAACCAACTTTATATTTCCAGATTTTTATTTAATAAACTGAATTTAAATTCTGCAAGTGCCATGCTGGGATTTGAACTCTCATCCTCTGGATAGTTAGTCCAGGCCTCTGTATTACTAGTCTAGTAACATAACCACTGAACTACCAAACCCATACAGAGATTACATACAGAATACCTGAAGCAGAAACCTCTCACCTGTCACAGAAAGATGGATGATATCAGTTTGCTCTGTTATATAACCCACAGTTATCCTCTTGTGAATGTCACATAAATACTGGTTCTGGTCTGACTCCCTGAGGTCAGAGATCAGAACTGACCAGTTGCCTTGTCCCAGTTGATCTTTGAACAGGTTTGTTCTGTTTCTGAATTGTGGACCTTGTTCTGTCAAATCATTGTTCCGAGTGATGAACTTCTGCAAAATTTCACCCTTGGCTGTCTCCCAGATCACCAGTAAATCAGAGACTGGGGCATTCCCTTTGTAGGTACAGGGCAGTACAACCTGCTCCCCAAGGAACCCAGAAACTGAGACAGGTGAGTAACCTGGAAAAGATTGAAAGTATTTATCCATAGATATAACCTCCCTGCTGGTACGTTACATCCCAAGTTTCACATGGTTACACTGCGATGCTCGATTGACAAGAAACACTGATAAGTAACTCACTGCTTTCATTTCTGTGGGAAGGTTAAAGCTCAGGAATTAAGGGCCTTCAACTAAAACCAGCTTGTGCTGGAGATTTGTAAGCACAGAGCAGCTGGACAGCACTTTCAATCACATGTTTTTAATTTGTACACATGCTGGGAGAACACATCAGGATATTGGTCACTTCCCATTGGGAGAAAAATCACAGACTATGGGCTGCACAATGTGAGGTGGAGCTCAGGAACAGAAAACTGACCCTGAAATGTAAGATTGGAATCCCCAGTCCTGATGACTCTACTCCCCATGCTCTTGGACCATTCCCAGTTCTATTTGATCCCAGGACGGTCTCGGACTCCTGATCCCAGTGCTCATGACCCCATCCCAGTCCCAACAGATCCCAGTCACCCATCCCTGTGTCACCCAGTGTTGCTCAGTATCCAAATCCCACTCTTCACATCACAGGGGTTAATCTGAAGACATTAACTGCCTTCCTTTCAACTCTCATGATCATTATTTTATGAATAAACTTTAGTTTTGGAGAAAGAAATCTGAATGAACATTCCAAATCATTTCAAAATGGTCATTACACAAAGAACAATGAAATTCAAATTTGACATAATGTTGCACTTGAGATACCTCAATACCACCGTGATACATGTGATATTTAACATATCAAACCAATGTCTAGCATACAGCCCGAGGGGTCTATACAATTCCCAGCCCCTCTGTGCGCTCTGTCTGGAAGGTCAGAGACAGTGACCTTGCCCCATTGCATCTTTACGCCGGCTGCTCCAAGCAGTCGTGCATGTCTCAGCACGTGGTCCTGGGCCTTGGAATGTGCCAGTCTGCAACACTCGGTCAGGGACAACTCTTTGCACTGGAAAACCAACAGGTTTCGGGCAGACAAAAGAGCGTCTTTCACTGAGTTAATGATCCTCCAGCTGCAGTTGATGTTTGTCTCAGTGTGTGTCCCTGGGAACGGCCCGTAGAGCACAGAGTCCTGTGTCATGGAACTGCTCAGGATGAACCTCGACAAAAACCACTGCGTCTTGTTCCAGACCTTCTTTGCAAAGGCACATTCCACAAGAAGTTGAACAACGGTCTCTTCCCCACCAAAGCCATCTTCAGAGCAATGGGGGTAAGCCACCTGGCATGTAGGAAGGATCTGACGGGGAGGACCTTTCTCACCACCAGCCAAGCCATGTCTTGGTGCTTGTTGGAAAGTTCTGGCGATGAGGCTTTCTGCCAAATGCCTGACAGGCTACACAGGGAACCATCCAACAGGATTCATCATCTTCTTTTCCCACAGGGCCTCAAGGACATTGTATGCAGGCCACTGCCTGATGGGCTTGTGGTCAGAAGGCATTTTCTGCATAAACTTCTCCATGAGGGACAGGTGGTACGGCATGGTCCAACTATTTGGAGCGTTCCGCGGCAGCGTGGCCAGACCCATCCTTCACAACCTCAGCACAGAGAGACACTTGCTGTTTGCATACCGAGGGTCTACGCACAACTTGATGCTACTACACAAAGATGGCCAGCAGGATGAGGGCGATGTTGAGCACATCTTTCTCCCACCCACACCTCTCTATCCAGAGCCTCTGGCATCCCCATGGACACAATCCATCTTTGACCTCCGGATAAAAAGTTGAAGGTGGTTCGGCTGACCACTGCTGCACAAGATCAGGGTACGGGCAACACCTGCGCCATGTACAGCAATGCCCAGAGTGCCTCACACCTCATAATCAATCCTCTCATTCCCAGATCCTTCCTGATGGACTCAGCAAAGGATTCTATGCAACAAACAAACAGGATAGGGGAGAGAGGGCAGCCCTGCCTGACTCCAGATTTCATTGGAAAGCTTTCTGATTCCCTCGCATTGATTGAAACTACACTAGTGATGTTTGTGTAGAGCAGTTGGATCCAATTGCAGATTCCCTCCCCAAACCCCATTTTAGAGAGTACATCCACCATGTAGGTGCGCGTTATTCTGTCAAAGGCCTTCTCCTGGTCCAGGCTGATGAGGCAGGTGTCCACACCCATGTCTTGTACATAGCCTTGCACTACTCAGGGATGAGATCTTCCCACAGGGTACAACACAGGTCTGGTCAGGCTGGACATCAAATCCAAAGCAGAGGTGACCCGATTGGCAATGAGCTTGGACCAAATTTTATAGTCCACATTCAGCAGTGAAATAGGTCTAACATTTCTAATTTCCTCCCTTTCCCCTTCCAATGGTAGATGGGGGTGATGATGCCTTTCCTCATGGATTCTGACATGCTGCCGGCCAGAAGCATACTCTCGTACACTCCCAGGGCCGGGCTGCGCTGGTTGTGTTGCCGCTCCTGGTTTCCCAGGACCGGGCTGCGCTGGTTGTGTTGCTGCTCCTGGTTTCCCAGGGCCGGGCTGCGCTGGTTGTGTTGCTGTTCTCACATTCCTGGAGCTGGGGAACGTTGGCAGCAATGCTGCTCCCGGTGATCACTGGGCCCCTCGCCACCTCTGGTGTTTCTCAGCTGGGAACCCTTGGACTCCTTTACGGCCTTGGTGCTTTGCTGTTTTTCTGGTTGGTAGAGATTTTTCGGCCCTTCCTCGCCTGAGAAGCAGCTGCCACTGGTGTCTGCTTGGGATATTTGCCGCTACTTGCTTGGATAGCAGCTCTTCCCTTCTGTAATCTTTTCCTCTAAGTTTTTTCTTTTGACTGTTTGTTAGCCTCCTTGTTCTGTTGGTGCCTCCTCCAGGTTATGCTGGAACTGTATAAAACTCTGGTTAGGCCACAGCTAGAGTATTGCGTGCAGTTCCGGAATCCGCATTATAGGAAGGATGTGATTGTACTAGAGAGAGTGCAGAGGAGGTTTACCAGGATGTTGCCTGAGCTGGAGAGTTTTTGTTATGAGGAAAGATTGGATAGACTGGGGTTATTTTCCTTGGAGGAAAGGAGATCGAGGGGGGATATGGTTGAGGTGTATAACGTTATGAGGGGCAAAGATAGGGTAGACAGGAAGGAACTTTTCCCCTTGATGGAGAGATCAATAACCAGGGGGCATTGATTGAAGGTAAGGGGCAGGAGGCTCAGTGGTGATGTGAGGAAGAATTTTTTCACCCACAGGGTGGTGGGAATCAGGAACTCTCTGCCTGAAAGGGTGGTAGAAACCTTCACAACTTTTAAGAAGTATTTGGATGTGCACTTGCGATACCATGGCATACAAGGCTATGGGCCGAGTGCTGGAAAACAGGCGTCAAATAGTTAGGTACTTGTTTGACGCAGAGTCGATGGGCCGAAGGGCCTTTTTCTGTGCTGTAGACCTCAATGACTCTATGAGCACCCGCTTAACAAAATAATGCCGGTCCGCAGGTACCTCGGTCCAATGTCTTCCCTGTCACCTGAACAGTTATCGGCAACCTCTGGCCTAGTGCCTGGTGCTTTTCCGTTAAGCAGGTGCTGGAGATTTTGCTGTATCAACGACATTAGGGCTAAACCAGAATTAAGCTAAGACCAGCATTAAGATCCACTAAAAGCAGCAGAGCTCAAACTTTGTCTTTGTTGCTGTTTTCTTCATCATCATCATTGTCGTCACTTTGAATTCACCATCAAAATCCATGCAAAAAGTTTCAGGATCATGATGTGTAATGTGAACCTACTGTGTCCAGATCCCACTGTTCACATCACAGCGGTTAATCTGAAGACATTAACTGCCTTCCCTTCAGCTCTCATGATCATGGTGTGTGATGTGAACCTACTGTGTCCACTCCCTCAATGGCTCCTCTTGCAGTACACACAGCTCCCTAAAGCAAGATGAATTCCTGATTCCCCCTCCCTTTGATCACTGCTGAAATGTTCCAGCAGTCACAGCACTTACCTGAAACAGCAGCAACAACATTGAGCAACAGGAGTAGTTTCTGTAAGTTGTGTCCCTGCAACAAGAAAATACAGTTACCCGCTTTACAACAGATTCACTTCCTGATCAGGTTGATGACTGAAAAGGAACGGGATACGCGCATGCGTGGGTTTGATCCCCGCCCCCTGGGGAAAAGATAGAATCTGCGCATGCGCCCCGGAGCTGGAGAAAAAGCCCGGGCTCGGGAGAGCCGCATGTGCACCGAGCCGGCGCAGAATGAATGGCTTCTCCCGCTGCACAAACTGAGACTGGCCCGGAGTTGCTATTAGCAAATACCTGACTCTCGCTCTGTCTGTCTGTCTCTCCCTCTGTCTCCGTCTCTCCCTCCACTCCAACCTGATCCTCATCATTGCTCCGGTCACTTTCCCGCCTTTTTGGATAATCACACACTGTCTCCAGTAACAGACCCTCATTCCCAGCCCATGGTCGGGTCTGAACCCTGGGCTCTCCCTCCCTCCACCCGGGACACGGGCTCCAGTCCTCAGTCTGAGCCCTGCAGCAAGGGGTGAAAACTGTCCAATAATCCCAGTCAGAGAGGATGAAGTGTCCCCGAGTCCATCCAACCAGGAGCCGGAGAATAAAGAGCTGAATCCCGGTGAAGATAAAGGAAAGTTTCCCCCCCCGGATCTCCCTCCCTCCCCCCGGGTGTGAGACACTGACAGTACCTGCAGCTCCTTTCCATCCATTCCCCGAGAGAGGGATCCGCTCAGAGCCGGGGACAGGGGGACAACAGGAGAGGGACAAACGGGTTAGAAACACAATCCCGGAGGGAGAGAAATAAAATCCGCCAGAATTAAAAATAACCGGATGGTATTGAAATCAGTAAAATATCAAAATCAGCAGAACATTACAACTCAGTTACAAGCGGAACATGGAACTTAAACCGGAACATAGATGCGGGGCCTGTGTCCAGCTCCATTCAGACGTGTGGGGCGGGGGGTGAATAATTTCCGGTTCTCCTCCATCTCCCCCCGGGGTTGAAGTGAACAGTTTCCCTGGAGCCGGTCCTCGGATCGTTGATTTATTCCTAGCCCTTCAGGGCTAAAGCAGCTTTTAACCCGGCTTGTCCTGACAGAAGCTGGGTCATTATTCCTGACACAACACCCCCCCCAACTCACTGACAATGTGACAATCCAGCCCCGCCCCCAACTAACTGACAATGTGACCTGACAATGTGACAATCCAGCCCCGCCCCCGTCCCGCGCTTTTAGTTTTGAACATCACGTGATGCCGACGCGCCAAAAACATCTGAAATCGGTTCCGCGAGAATAAACCCAGAGTCTGGTTCCTGTATTAAAGGGGTTTATCCAGGAGATGGTGAGGTGAATAAAGATCAGTGCTGCAGGGAATCCTTTCAGCAACTGTGAAAAAAAAATTACAGCAAAAAGTTGCGGATGCTGGAAATCTGAAACAAAAATAAAAATACCTGGAAAAACTCAGCAGGTCTGGCAGCATCTGCGAAGAGGAAAACTTTTTTTTGAAAAATATACTTTATTCATAAAATACCTGGAAGAACATTCCAAAACATTTCAAATTCACCATCACATAAGTACAACCAGAATCAACTTTTACACATGGACCACAAGGTACATCAATACAATCAATGAATGTTATAAATCATTTCAATATGGTCAATGCAGACAATCAGACAATGGGATTGGAGTTATCAACATACGTCATGTTGCTCTCTGAGGTGCTTCAATACATTTATAATACAATTAGTATTCAATGCACACATTCATTTTGAGCTGTACAGCCTGAGGGGCTCTCAGCAGTTCCAAGCCCCTCGGTTCACGATGGCAGAAAGATCTTAGAGAGCGACCGTTCCACATTGGGCCTTTGCGGCAGCTGCCCCAAGATTAAGTGCGTCCCTCAGCACCTAGTCCTGGACTTTGAAATGTGCCAATCTGCAACACTCGTTCGGGGATAATTCTTTGCGCTGGAAGACCAACAAGTTTCGGGCAGACCTAAGAGCGTCATTCACCAAGTTGATGTTTGTCTCCGTGTGTGTCCCTGGGAACAGCCCGTAGAGCACAGAGTCCTGTGTCACAGAACTGCTCAACAGAAACCACTGCATCTCTCTCCAGACCTTTGCAAAGGCACAATCCACAAGGAGGTGAACAATGGTCTCATCCCCACCACAGCCACCTCGAGGGCAGCGTGCAGAGGGGGTGAGACTCCTGGCATGTTGGAAGGATCTGACGGCAAGGGCCTTTCTCACCACCAGCCAAGCTACATCTTGGTGCTTGTTGGAAAGAGTCAGGGACAGGAGGACAACAGGAGAGACACATTCACCAGACCGAATGAGAAAAAGGCAGGGCCTGTGTCCAGCTCCATTCAGACGGGGGTGGGGGGGGGGAAATCATTCCTGGTCTCTCCTCCCTCTCCCCCTGGTGCTGAGGTGAACAGTTTCCCGGGAGCTGACAGTCGGATTGTTGATTTACTCCAATCCCTTCAGGGGAAAAGCAGCTTCTAACCCGGCAGAGGCTGGGACATTATTCTCCCCACTCCGGGCCAGAAATCAGAGTTCTAAATCGGGGGAAAGGCTGATTTTAATATCAGGTATGATTTGGCCAGAGTGGACTGGGAGCAGCTACTTTTAGGTAAATCTGCATCAGAGCAGTGAGGCTCATTCAAGAAGCAAATAGGGAGAGTACAGGGCCAACATATTTCAGTAAAGATAAAGGGTGGGACCAACAAATCCAGGGAACCCTGGATGTCGAGGAATATACAGGATTGGATAAAGAGAAAAAGGGAGGCTTATGGCAGATACTGAGGGCTTAAAATAGCGGAAGCCCAAGTGGAGTATAGAATGTGTAGGGGGAAACTTAAAATTAGGACAGCAAAAAGGAGGATAGAAAAAACAGTGGCATGTAAAATAAAGGAAAATACAAAGTTATCTTACAAGTACCATTAAGAGTAAGAGGATAACTAGGGAAAGAGTAGGGCCCATTAAGGACCATAGTGGTAATTTGTGAGTGGAGCCGGAAGACATAGATAAGGTTCTAAATTAATACTTTGTGTCGGTGTTCACAAGTGAGAGGGACATCGTGGGTATGGAAATCAGGCAGAAGGAGATTGTTAAAATTAAAGAAATTAGCACAGAAGGCTTAAAAGACGATAAATCTCTAGGCCCGGGTGAAATGTATCCCAGGCTTTTGAGTGACGCAAGGGAGGAGTTAGGAAGGGTGCTGGCAATAATTTTCAGTACCTCTCTGGCCACATGAGAGGTGCCAGAGGACTGGAGGACAGCCAATGTGGTACTGTTATTCAAGAAGGGATAAACCAGGGAACTACAGGCCAGTCAGTCTAACCTCAGTGGTGGGGAAACTATTAGAAGCAATTCTGAGGGACAGAATTAATCTACACTTGGAGAGGCAGGGATTAATCAAGGACAATCAGCATGGCTTTGTTAAGGGGAGGTCATGTCTGACCAATTTGATTGAATTTTTTGAACAGGACACCAGGTGTGTAGATGAAGGTAATGCATTTGATGTAGTCTACTTGGACTTGAGCAAGGCTTTTGATAAGGTCCTGCATGGGAGATGACGAAGGTAAGAGCCCAAGGGATCCAAGGCAATTTGGCCAACTGGGTCCAGAATTGGCTGAGTGGCAGGAAGCAGAGGGTGAAGGTCGAGGGGTGTTTTTGTGACTGGATGCCCGTGTCCAGTGGGGTTCCACAGGAATCAGTGTTGGGTCCCTTGCTGTTTATGGTATATATAAATAATTTTAGACTTGAATGTGGGAGGGTTGATCAGTAAGTTCGCGGATGACACGAAAATTGGTGGGGTGGTAAATAATGAGGATAGCCTTAGATTACAGGAAGATATAGATGGGCTGATCAGTGGCAAATGGAATTTAATCTGGATAAGCGTGAGGTGATGCACTTGCGCAGGACAAACAAGGCACAGGAATACATGATGAATGGTAGGACTCTAGGAAGTAGCGGGACAGGTAGATAAGATCGTTAAGGGACAGGTAGATCAGGTCGTTAAGGAGGCATATGGGATACTTGCCTCTATTATCCGAGGCATAGAATATAAGAGCAGAGAGGTTATGCTGGAACTGTATAAAACGCTGGTTAGGCCACAGCTAGAGTATTGTGTGCAGTTCTGGAATCCACATTATAGGAAGGATATGATTGCACGAGAGGCAGTGCAGAGGAGATTTACCAGGATGTTACCTGGGCTGGAGAGTTTCAGTTATGAGCAGAGATTGGACAGACTGGGATTATTTTCTCTGCAGCAGAGGAGATTGAGGGGGGACATGATTGAGGAGTATAAAATTATAAGGAGCATAGATAAGGTAGACAGAAAGGAACTTTTCCCCTTGGTGGAGGGATCAATAAACAGGGGGCATAGATTTAAGGTAAGGGGCAGGAGGTTTAGTGGGGTTGTGAGGAAGAATTTTTTTCCTAGAGGGTGGTGGGGATCTGGAACTCACTGCCTGAAAGGGTGGCAGAGGCAGAAACCCTCATAACATTTAAGAAGTATTTGGATGTGCACTTGCAATGCCACGGCATACAAGGCTATGGGCCTAGTGCTGGAAAATGGGATTAGAATAGGTAGATAATTGTTTGACCGGAGAAGATGCGATGGGCCGGAGGGTCTTTTTCTGTGCCGTAGACCTCTATGGCTATGAATAAGGTCAGTATTGCAGGGGACCTTTTGAGCAACTGTGAAAAAAACACACTTTTATATACTGCCTTCAACACCTCGAGGCAAGTCTAGTCACTGCTGTAAAGAAGGAAATAACAGAACAAATGTAGGCAAAGCGACCTCCCAAAACTGGAAGCATCAGAAACAAACCCAGCTCTGTTTTCCATGATGCTGGTTACCTAATAAATGTTGGATCAGAACTCAAGGGAGAAACTCCCTGTTCCTCTTCCAAACAGTGGCTGTGGGAGTTTTTCTATCCATCTGAGATGGGAGACAGAGCTTTGGTTCAATGTCCTGTCCAAAAGACAGCACGTC
This sequence comes from Carcharodon carcharias, assembly GCF_017639515.1. Lineage (NCBI taxonomy): Eukaryota > Metazoa > Chordata > Chondrichthyes > Lamniformes > Lamnidae > Carcharodon > Carcharodon carcharias. The sequence goes on from NC_054495.1 coordinate 458,070, forward strand.
CCTGTCCCTGAACCCCCCGACAGTGAGGTTCAAAACCCACACCACAGACCTGAGCTCAAAAAAATGCTGACATTCCCACTGCGGCACTGAGGGAGTGCTGCACTATTGGAAGTTCTGTCTTTCAGTTGAGACATTAAACTGAGGGTCCCTTTTGCCCTCTCCCATGGATGTAAGTGATCCTACAGCCAATACTGGAAGTAGAATAGGTGACTTCCTCCTGGTTTATTTGGCCATCAACCAACATCCCTAACAGTGCTGTAGATTACCAGAAAAGAAGCAATATAAACACAGGTCTGTCATTAATGTTGGAATCATTTTGAAGTGATGGGAGAAAACTGAAATTGGAACTTACCTGTCTGAGATACGTTGAACTGCTGGTTGGGGGTCTCTCCTCGTGTCGCTATGATTCGGAACATGTTTCACTGTCAGTGTGGCCTCAAGACACAAGACTTAATGGCATCCACACTTCAAGATAAACTGGAACATCCTCATTGTTGTGATTGAGTTTACTTCAGTAGCAAGGACACATTCATGGCTCCATTTAGTTGCTGTTTGTCTAGGTTCAGTGTCCGAGACACACTGAACATCCTCATGACTGTGGCTTTTTCACCAGATATATTTTTCCCTCTTTATTACAATCCCTTGTCACTTCCAATCCTTTGTTCCCTCTACCCCGGCAAGCGTAGGTGAGAATTCCAGATTCTGATACTGGGTTGACATCCAGCTGGGAACTGGTGTCTGATTGAAGTGGAAATCAACCCACCACCCATTATATCTACCTAGACACTCCTGGTAGCATATTGTTAGTCAGGATAAGGACTTGTCCATATAAAAAATATTCCTTATGGAGCACAATCTACTGGACGTAAAAGGAGTGGAAGGAATCTTTACAATAATATATTAATTCTTGAGATGGGAGTGTCTTTGGCAAAGCCGACATTTATTGTCCATCCCGAGACGCCCCTTGAGAAGGTGGTGATGAGCCGCCTTCTTCACCCGTTTCAGCCCCGTGTGGTGAAGGAGCTCCCACGAAGCCGTTAGGGAGACAGTTCCAGGATTTTGACCCAGTGACGATGAAGGAACGGCCGGTATATCTCCAAGTCGAGGTGGTGTGTGTGTGACTGGGAGGGGAGCTTGGAGGTGATGCTGTTCCCACGCTCCTGCTGCCCTTGTCCTTCTCGGGGAGGCTGAGGTTGTGGGTTTGGGAGGTTTTATTGAAGAATGTGGGACTGGGAACAGAAGAGAGAGAAAACTTGTTATAATAAAAGCAAAAATACTGCAGATGCTGCAAGTTTAAACTAAAAACAGAAAAGCACCAACATTAAACTGGAATCATTAACTGTTTCCCTCCTGATCTGCTGTGTTTCCAGAATTTGTCACATTAACAGACTCGACGGGATGATGTGTCCTCCCCACCCACAGGAGCGAAACCAGAGGCAAAGCCAATCAGCTGCCGGATTGCCCTGTCAATCAGTGCTCAATCCGCCCACATTCCGCGCCCAGCAGAGAGCAGATCCAATCAGCTGTCAGTGATCCCCTGCCCAGCACAAGCCAGGATCCAATCAGCTGCTGGATCGCCATGTCAATATGTTCCCCCGCCCAGCACAAACCAGCATCCAATCAGCTGCAGGATCGCCATATCAATCAGTGTTCACCCCGCCCAGCACAAATCAGGACCCAATCATCTGCAGGATCGAACTGTCAATCAGAATCTCTACGTTCGCTGCGGCCATTTTCTCCCGATGTCATTTTTTGCTGATTCTGTTCCCTCTCCAATCCGGACAGTTTAATCCGGTATCAGCAGCAGGAACCGCACGGTCGCTGCTCCCACTCCCGGTTCCCGCTCCGGTTTTCACTGAGGGACCCGCAGCTCCTTTTCCATCCATTTCCCGCCCCCCCCCCCCCCGGATAAAGAGTTGAATCCCGGTGAAGATCATGTAAAGTTCCCCCCCCCCCCCCCCCGGGTGTGAGACACTGACAGGACCTGCAGCTCCTTTCCATCCATTCCCCGAGAGAGGGATCCGCTCAGAGCCGGGGACAGGGGGACAACAGGAGAGACACAAAACAAGATAAAAACAAAAAAGCTGCGGATGCTGGAAATCAAAAACAGAATTACCTGGAAAAACTCAGCAGGTCCGGCAGCATCGGCGGAGAAGAAAAGAGTTGACGTTTCGAGTCCTCATGACCCTTCGACCGAACTGAGCTGCGGAGAGGGACACAGATAACGGTTCGAATCCGTATAGCTCGTGACCACTCGCCGGCCCGAATGAGAAAGAGGCGGGGCCTGTGTCCGGCTCCATTCAGGCCGGGGCGGGTGGCGGTCTCTCCTCCCTTTCCCCCCGGGGCTGAAGTGAACAGTTTCCCGGGAGCCGGCACTCGGGAATGTTGAGTTAATCCAATCCCCATAGGAAAGAGGCAGTTTTTAACCTGACTTTTCCTGAAAGAGACTGTGTCATTATTCCTCACTGCGACAATGGGACAGTCCAAGCCGCGGCCGATCCGGCTCCAGTGGCTGTTTCCCTCTCTCGGGTTATTCCTGGTCACAAACAACAGCAAATGAATTAACCAATCACAGCAAATGAGGCTTATTTTCGTCATTCCATATTGATTGCGGATTGGACATTGGGTGTATACATCTACCAATAGCAAGGCTCAGTGACTGTAAACCCAGCGCCTGGCAGCTGGAGAAAGAGGCCGGGCCCGGGCGAGGAGCATGCGCACTGAGGCCGAGTTCAACAGGTTTCTCCCTCCCGATCCCAGTTCTATTTTTTTAATGTTAATCCCCGGATCGCGCATCAGTTCAGTTTCCTTTTCCCCCACATTTCACCCGCATCCAAACCCCCCATTCCAGGTCCCCGCAGCTCCTTTTCCATCCATTCCGTCCAATACAGGGTTAAAGGTAAAAGTCGATCCTTTCACTATTTCAGAAATCTGCAGCGATCCGATAGAGGAAACTGGCTTTTTATTCACCAACAGACCCGCAGCATCTCAATCGACACAGCCGAAAACTACCGGCCGCTCAGTCTCTACCTCAAAACAACTCGTTTCTTTCATTCTCTCTTTCTGGGCGCACCCGCTCCACTGAATAAACCAGGAAAAACACCCTCTGCAGTGAGAAAACCGCAGCAAAGACTGAAATATCCGAGCAGCAAGAGATATGTGGCTTTCGGCTAAATTATATACCAAATAAACAATCCCATAGTGACTCCGGACTGAACACTCCCTCCTGTTACAGCCAAGAGCGGGTGGATAAAACACAGGTAAAAACAGAGAGTTCAGCGAGAATAAACCCAGAGTCTGGTTCCTGTATTACAGGGGTTCAGTGAGAATAAACCCAGAGTCTGGTTCCTGTATTAAAGGGGTTCAGTGAGAATAAACCCAGAGTCTGGTTCCTGTATTAAAGGGGTTCAGTGAGAATAAACCCAGAGTCTGGTTCCTGTATTACAGGGGTTCAGTGAGAATAAACCCAGAGTCTGGTTCCTGTATTAAAGGGGTTCAGTGAGAATAAACCCAGAGTCTGGTTCCTGTATTAAAGGGGTTCAGTGAGAATAAACCCAGAGTCTGGTTCCTGTATTAAAGGGATTCAGTGAGAATGAACCCAGAGTCTGGTTCCTGTATTAAAGGAGTTCAGTCAGATAAACCCAGAGTCTGGTTCCTGTATTAAAGGGATTCAGTGAGAATAAACCCAGAGTCTGGTTCCTGTATTAAAGGAGTTCAGTAAGATAAACCCAGAGTCTGGTTCCTGTATTAAAGGAGTTCAGTCAGATAAACCCAGAGTCTGGTTCCTGTATTAAAGGGGTTCAGTTGGATAAACCCAGAGTCTGGTTCCTGTATTAAAGTGGTTCATCCAGTAGATGGTGAGTTGAATAAGGCAGGTGAGTTGAGGGCACAGATTAACACATGGAAGTATGATGTCATTGCTGTCACAGAGACGTGGTAAAGAGAGGAGCTGGTTTGGCAGCTTAATATTCCAGGATATTGGGTCTTGAGGCGAGACAGGGAAGGAGGTAAAAGAGGAAGGGGTATCGCAATGTTGATCACGGAATCAATTACAGCAGTCAGGAAGGATGACATTTTAAAAGGCTCCTCAAATGAAGCCTTATGGGTAGAACTTAAACAAAAAAGGATCAATCACATTTCTGGGAGTGTACTACCCCAAACAATCAGCGAAATAGAAGGGCAGATATGAAGAAAAAAGTAACAGGGTAGTAATCATAGGGAATTTCAACTTCCCCAACATTAACTTGGTTAGTCAGTGTGATAGGTTTAGAGGGAGCGCAATTCTTAAAATGCAACCAGGAGACCTTTTAAAGCCAGTACGTGGAAGGTCCTACAAGAGACGGGGTGGTCCTGGACTTAATTTTAGGGAATGAAGCCAGGCAAGTGGTAGAGGTATCAGTGGGGGTAGCATTTTGTAGATAGTGATCTTAACTCTGTTAGATGCAGGGTTGTTATTGAAAAGATAAAAGCAAAAAAACTGCGAATGCTGGAAATCCAAAACAAAAACAAAAACAGAATTACCTGGAAAAACTCAGCAGGTCTGGCAGCATCGGCGGAGAACAAGAGTTGACGTTTCGAGTCCTCATGACCCTTCGACAGAACTTGAGTTCGAGTCCAAGAAAGAGTTGAAATATAAGCTGGTTATATAACTCCAATGGTAATTTCCAGTTTCAGTTTTTTATCCTCAGTTCCAGGTGGTTCCAACATTAAAGAAAGGCCAACAATTCTCCAGCCTTCCACTCCGGGAATGCTCTACCCTGAAGACAGGCCCATAAAGCTTCATCCTGAGCTGCCCTTGTCCCCACTCTCGGGGGGTGGAGGGTGGGGTGGAGGGGGGGCTAGAGAGGAGGCAGGTCCCAGGTCCACCTGAGCCAGGACCAGAATCGTACCCACTGTCGGTGTTACTCTGCATCACACGTTAGGCCGGGTCATTGATTGTATTGAAGAGCGAGATAGACAGGTTCTTGACTGGTAAGGGGGATGAAAGGTCACGGGGAGAGGGCGGGAGAATGGGGTGGAGAAACTTATCAGCCCTGATTGAACGGCGGAGCAGACTCGATGGGCCGAATGGCCTAATTTCCGCTCCAAGGTCTGACGGTCTTGTCCGTCTGTCCAACTGAGCGAACTGTCCCCACCCACGCGGGTTATAGCGCCTTTCGTGGCAGATTCATGGCTGGGTGTTGGTTGATGCCCCCGACGCTGGCAAATGAACCAGGAAGATTCCCCTTTCCAATCGGGGGGCCGTGGGATCTCTTGGAGCCATCTGGGAGTTTAATGGGCCGGGTTTTGGGGTGGGGGGGGGGCACCGCCTTCCTCCCTCCCACCACTACCACCACCCCTCTCCCCACCACCATCAACCCCACTCCCCACCCCCACCACCGTATAAATAGTCTGTTGTCTGCCCGCCCCATGAATAAAGCAAAAACAGAATTACCTGGAAAAACTCAGCAGGTCTGGCAGCATCGGCGGAGAAGAAAAGAGTTGACGTTTCGAGTCCTCATGACCCTTCGACAGAACTTGCGTTCGAGTCCAAGAAAGAGTTGAAATATAAGCTGGTTTAAGGTGTGTGTGTGGGGGGCGGAGAGATAGAGAGAGAGAGAGGTGGAGGCGGGGGGGGCTTTCTGGTTTTAGGGACAAACATTAGTGATAGAAGCAGATCATCAAAAGATGTCAACGACAATAGTACAATAGAACACATAGGTGTTAAAATTAAAGTTGGTGATATTATCTAAACGAATGTGCTAATTAAGAATGGATGGTAGGGCACTCAAGGTATAGCTCTAGTGGGTTTTTTTTTATTTTTTTATATAATGGAAAAAGGTGGGAAAAGGAAAATCTTTATAATTTATTGGAAAAAAAAAGGGTTTGGGGGAAACAGAAAGAGGGTGGGGATGGGGGAGGGAGCTTACGACCTAAAGTTGTTGAATTCAATATTCAGTCCAGAAGGCTGTAAAGTCCCTAGTCGGAAGATGAGGTGTTGTTCCTCCAGTTTGCGTTGGGCTTCACTGGAACAATGCAGCAAGCCAAGGACAGACATGTGGGCAAGAGAGCAGGGTGGAGTGTTAAAATGGCAAGCGACAGGGAGGTTTGGGTCATTCTTGCGGACAGACCGCAGGTGTTCTGCAAAGCGGTCGCCCAGTTTACGTTTGGTCTCTCCAATGTAGAGGAGACCACATTGGGAGCAACGAATGCAGTAGACTAAGTTGGGGGAAAAGCAGGTGAAATGCTGCTTCACTTGAAAGGAGTGTTTGGGTCCTTGGACGGTGAGGAGAGAGGAAGTGAAGGGGCAGGTATTGCATTTTTTGCGTGGGCATGGGGTGGTGCCATAGGAGGGGGTTGAGGAGTAGGGGGTGATGGAGGAGTGGACCAGGGTGTCCCGGAGGGAGCGATCCCTACGGAATGCCGATAAGGGAAGTGAAGGGAAGATGTGTTTGGTGGTGGCATCATGCTGGAGTTGGCGGAAATGGCGGAGGATGATCCTTTGAATGCGGAGGCTGGTGGGGTGATAAGTGAGGACAAGGGGGACCCTATCATGTTTCTGGGAGGGAGGAGAAGGCGTGAGGGCGGATGCACGGGAGATGGGCCGGACACGGTTGAGGGCCCAGTCAACGACCGTGGGTGGAAAACCTCGGTTAAGGAAGAAGGAGGACATGTCAGAGGAACTGTTTTTGAATGTAGCATCATCGGAACAGATAAAGCGGTTGTCCTGCAGGCATTTTGCACTTTTAATGGGCTGAGGGTGAGACTTCTGCCCCCCCCCCCCCCCCCCCGCGGCTTCGGAGAGCCTCGACGATCCATCCGGTTGGCCGGCAGCTCGGCGGTCCCAGCAGCGGCAGGATTGAACCACGGCCACGGCTGGGATGACAGCCGGTCCCCGAAGAAGAAGGAGAGGAAGAAGAGGTTACGGAAGCCGGGCTCAAGGTAAGACCCAGGAATTGGAGGGACCTGGCTGCCCAGGCACTGGTGAGGGAGGTTGGGGAGCTGGGCTTGAGAGGGCAGGTGTAGGGTTAAAGGGGTAAGGTGTATGATCTGGGAGGGAGGGTGGGGGGGGTGGGGTGGGGTGGGAATGTCTCTGATGGGAACAGGGGACCCCACCCCCCCATCCCAAACTGGGAACATCCATTGTAGCGACCCCCTCTTCTTGCCTGACATCAGTTTGCCTGGCAATAGCTGCTGGGCCATCCACTTGGTCTCAGCCTCCCACTGCAGTGGGTAAAATAGCGGCAGGGCCGCATGAGGCACTTGAGTGGCCCAAGGGCGACTGGGCCATCTGCTGCCTGAACTGCCCACCATAGAATGGGGGACAGGTAGGGGCAGACAGGCCTTGTGCTGTGCTGTACAAGCTCCCCAAACCACCAAACACACCAGTGGAGATCTACAAAATCCTGCCCAACGTCTCAGCTGAGAGAGACGGCACCTCTGCCAATGCAGGACTCCCTCAGCACTGCAGAAGGACCGTCAGCATCTAATATGTATTCAGGTGACTGGAGTGGGGTTTGACCCCACGACCTTCTCACTCTGAGGTGACAGTGTTACCCACTGAGTCATGGTTGACATGTGGATACCTGTCGCCCTCTGTTAGCCCCACATCAACATCCATTCTTCAGGTGTGAGTTTTGACAGTGAGGGTTCAATCCTCAATGTGGACCCTCATTCCGCCAGGAGATGGCGCTGCTCTCCAGCTCTAGCGGCCAATAGAAACGGAGCAGCAGCGCCACCTAGCGAAGGGAAGGCGTCTTTGCAGGGACACCGTGCAGCAACTTTTAACATAGACTTGCATTTATATAGCGCCTTTCAGGACCACGGACGCCTCAAAATGCTTTATAGCCAATGAAACACTGTTTTTTGAAGTGTAGTCACAGTTGTAATGCACGAAACAGGGCAATGAACTTACACAAAGAAGCTCCCAGAAACGCCATCAGAAAAAGGAGTTTGCTTTTTGTGATTTTTTAAAAAATTCATTCATGGGATGTGGGCGTCGCTGGCTCAGCCAGCATTTATTGCACATCCCAATTGCCCTTGTTCAGAGGGCATTTAAGAACCAACCACATTGCTGTGGGTCTGGAGTCACATGCAGGCCCAACCAGTTAAGGGCAGCAGCAGATTTCCTTCCCTGAAGGATGTTAGTGAAGCAGGTGGGTTTTTATGACAATAGTTTTGTGGTTATCATCAGACTTTTAGTTTTAGATTTTTATAGAATTCAAATTTCACTATCTGCCAAAGCATGATGTGAACCCAGCGCCTCAGAGAATTACCCTGGGTCTCTGGAAAACGAACCCTGTGACAATACCACCACTTCCCCATTTTGGTTTTTCTAAGGCACCAGGGAAAAGTTCTCTGTTCTGGTTCGTAATAGTGGCTTTGCAAGTTTTTCATCCACCTCAGAAGGAAGACAGCACTGCATTTTAATGTTTCACCCTCTATTTTGAATGATGGAACAAGTTTTGGGAGCCGAATGGCCTCTTCCTGCTCCTATTTCTGATCTTTTGAAAATGGATGTTCCAAGTGTGGGAAGGACAGTCCTGCCTATTGCCCTGTCCCTTACAGTGTGTAATGAAGACTCGGTGGTGTGAGGGACTGAAGCCTCCACCAATATCACGGCTTCCCCATGGTTCAGTGAGTAGCTCTGAGTCTGAGTTCACAGAGCCACTCCAGAGAGCTGAGCACAAATTTCATGCTGACTTTCTTGAGCACCAGTACTGAGGGAGTTCTACACTATCAGCTGGTCAGAACTGTGGGAGAGCTGCACTGCCAGAGGGTCAGTACTGAGGGAGTGCTGCACTGTCATAGTTATCATTTGAATGAGACAGTGAAACAAGGCTCAGTCTGCCCTCTCAGGTAGATAAGACAACATCACCCCAACCACTAATTGGAAGAAGGACAGGGGAAGTTCTCCCTGTTGTCCTGGAGCCAATATTTAGCCCTCAATCACTGAAAACAGATGATCTGGGTTATTATCACATTGTTGTTTGTGGGAATATGCTGATGGAATTAACACGCTCCAGGATCTCTAAGGTGGTGACCTGATCCTGCCAAGAGATGCTGAGAATATGTCTGAGACACAGAATGTGGAAACGGTTCGGTGTTTTCTCCTACTGAGTGTATGTTGTCCAGGTCTCAGTTCTGTACAGGAGACGGCTGAAGATGCAGAAATCCTGGAACATACTAATTCCCTCAGCCTCCTGTCATTGCTAAGCCAACGATGCCTGTGCTGGCTCAGCCACGTTCATCGGATGGTTAATGGCCATATACCCAAAGGCCTTCTTAACGATGAAGTGGCCACTGGGTCCCGACCCCCTCAGTGTCCATATCACCACTGTAAGGGACACCTGTAAGGGAGATATGAAGATGGTAGATATTGACATTGTCAATTTGGAGACAGCTGATGGCTGTGACCTCTAGAGGCTGAACAAGGGCAATTAGGGAAGAAGCGAGCAGAAACAAAAAGCTCGGCTGGCCAAGAAGAGGGCCCAGAGAAACCAGAGGCCAGAGAATCGTGCACCTTCTCAACCCACAGTCTTCCACTGCAGCAAATGTGGCAGATACTGTCATACCAACGTGGGGTACCACATGGCCTATGGAGACAGGGCTGGCAATTAAAAGGAGTTTGACTCTGTGATTGGTCATGTTGCTCAATTGCTTTAATAATGTTTTTCTCAGGCTGTTGAATGCTTCTCCCAATCTACTGCTGTGTGGCACCAGTACCCTCACAAGCTGGTGCAATATACCACTTTCTCCCAGCCCATCCCCGATTGGCTACTTTCTGATACCCAGACTGGACAAGGGCCTATGTCCTCCCCCAGGCTTTCTCCTGACTCAGGGGCAAGCCCACCACTTGAAGATTGGCAGATGATGCAAGTAAGAAGTTTCAAGTTTGGCCAGAGCTGTGCCCAACCCTGTGCTTGAGGCTCTGTACGAACACCCACGGACAAGTCTGCAAGCAGGTGAGCTGTGTGTGTGTATGAGAGAGGGGGATATTGCTGTATTCAACGTTCACTATGTGTGTATATTTGTGCATGCGTGCGTGTGTAAGGCTCACACTGCCTGTATGTAAAGTTCACCTGTGGGTGGTGTATATTTTATAATTGAGGCATTCTTTGCATTAGAAATTTAAAAACTCAGGGATCTTAGAAAATACATGGTGTGTCCACATTGCCTGACAACTGATTGCTATTTATAATATTTACAGCAGGGAGTGTGTAATATTAAGCAAATATCCCAGAGATTCTGTTACTATACATCCATAAAATAATAATCTATCCGGTATATGTGCCTGTTTAATGTTTTGTACTGTTCACTCCTATTGAAATTTATGAGCCTCTCTCTCAGATATGAAGCTTCACGATGATGTGGTGACGTTGTGATATTGTCACTGGACTGCTAATCCAAAGACTCAGGGTAATGCGCTGGGGACTGGGGTTCGAACGCCACCAGGTGGAATTTGTGTTCAATAAAAATCTTGAATTACAAGTCTAATGCTCGATTGTCATAAAAATCCATCTGGTTCACTAATGCCTTTTAGGGAAGGAAAGCTGCTGTCTCAGCTGGTCATGCCTCTGTGATTCCAGATCCGCAGTAAAGTGGTTGACTTTGAAATGACCTAGTAAGCCACTCAGTTGTATCAAACCACTAAAATGTCAATAAAAAGCAATGAAACCGGACAGACCACCCAGCATCGACCTAGCCACCAGAAACGATAAAGCCAAACCAAGCTCTGTCAAGCCTGCAAAGTCCTTCATTACCAACATCTGGGGACTTGTGCCAAAATTGGGAGAGCTGTCTCACAGACTAGTGAGGCAACAGCCTGACACAGTCATCCTCACGGAATCATATCTGACAGAAAATGTCCCAGAAACCACCATCGCCATCCCTGGGTATGTCCTGTCCCACCTGCAGGACAGACTCAGCAGAGGTGACAGCACAGTGGTAAACAGTCAGGAGCGAGTTGCCCTGAGAGTCCTCAACATCAACTCCTTACCCCATGAAGACTGATGGCATCCAGTTAAACATGGGCAAGGAAACCTCCTGCTGATTACCATGTACTGTGGCAAACCCCACCACCCCACCACCCACCACCCCCCACACCCCTGAGCTTATGAATCAGTACTCCTCCATATTGAACATCACTTGGAGGAAGCACTGAGGAAGGCAAGGGTGCAGAATCTACTCTGGGTGGGGAACTTCAATGTCAATCACCAGAAGTGACTTGGTAGCACCACCACAGGCCTAGCTGGCTGAGTCCTAAAGCTCATAGCTACTAGACTGGGTCAGCGGCAGGTGGCGAGGGAATCAATGAAAGGGAAAAACATACTTGACCTCATCCTCACCAACCTGCCTGCCGCAGATTCATCTGTCCAAGACAGTATCAGTAGGAGTGACCACCACACAGTCATCATGGAGGCAAAGTCCCGCCTTCACATTGAGGATACCCTCCATCGTGTTGTGTGGCACTACCAACGTGCTAAATGGGATAATTTTGAACAGATGTAGTAACTCAAGACTGGGCATTCATGAGGCACTTTGGGCCATTAGCAGCAGCAGAATTCTACTCAACGACAACCTGTAACCTCATGGCCCAGCATGTTACCCGCTCTACCATTAACAAGTCAGGGGATCAACCTTGGATCAATGAAGAGTGCAGGAGGGCATGCCTGGAGCGGCACCAGCCATAGCTCACAATGAGGTGTCAACCTGCTGAAGCCAACCCAGGACTACTTGCCAAACAGCGTAAGCAGTCTAAGTGATAGACAGAGCTAAGCATTTCCACAAACAATGGATCAGATCTAAGCTCTGCGGTCCTGCCACAAACAGTCATGAATGGTGGTGGACAATTAAACAATCACTGGAGGAGGCGCCACAAATATCCCCATCCCCAATGATGGAGGAGCCCAGCACATAAGTGGAGAAGATAAGGCTGCAGTATTCGCAACAATCTTCAGCCAAAAGTGCCAAGTGGATGATTTGTCTCAGGCTCCTCCAGAGGTCCCCAGCGGTCTTCAGCCAATTCGATTCACTCCACGTGATATCAAGAAACGGCTGAACACCCTGGATACTGCAAAGGCTATGGGCCCTGACAACATTCTAGTAATAGTACTGAAGATTTGTGCTCCAGAACTTGCTGTGCCCCCAGCCAAGCTGGCCCATTACAGCTACAACACTGGCATCTGCCCAGGTACGTCCTGTACACAAAAGGCAGGAGAAATCCAACTTGGCCAGTTACAGCCCCATCAGTCTACTCTCGATCATCAGTAAAGTGATGGAAAGGGTTATGAACAGTGCTGTCAGTGGCACTTACTTAGCATTAACCTGCTCACTGATGATCAGTTTGTGTTGCACCAGGGCCACTCAGCACCTGACCTCATAACAGCCTTGGTTTAAACATGGACAAAAGAGCTGAACTCAGGTGAGGTGAGAGTGACTGCCCTTGACATCAAGGCAGCATTTAACAGATTGAGGCATCAAGGATCCCTAGCAAAACTGGAGTCAATAGGAATCGGGGGAAAGCTCTCCACTAGTTAAAGTCATACCTAGCACAATGAAAATGGTTGTGGTTGTTGGAGGTCAATCATCTCAGCTCCAGGACGTCATTGCAGGAGTTCCTCAGGGTAGTGTCCTAGGTCCAACCATCTTCAGCTGCTTCATCAATGGCCTTCTTTCCATCATAAGGTCAGAAGTGGGGATGTTCGCTGACGATTGCACAATGTTGAGCACCATTCATGACTCCTCAGATACTGAAGCAGCCTATGTCCAAATGCATAAGGCTGGACAATACCCTGGCAAATAACATTTGTGCCACACAAGTGCCAGGCAATGACCATCTCCAATAAGAGAAAATCTAACCATCACCACATGACATTCAATTGCATTAACATCGCTTAATTCCCCCACTGTCAACATCATGGGGCGAGCAACTCTCTGGAATCCTGAGGTGCACAACTCACCTCCTGACCTCCTAAAGCCTGTCCACCTGTCTACAAGGCACAAGTCAGGAAGGTGATGGGAATACTCCCCACCTACCTGGGTGGGTGCAGCTCGAAAAACGCACAAACTCGACACCATACAGGACAAAGCAGCCTCCTTGATTTGTATCACCTACAAGATGCACTGAGCAATCACCATGGCACCTTCGGCAGCACAACCGCTCCCACCTGGAAGGACAAGGGCAGCAGATGCATGGGAACACCACCACCTGGAAGTTCTCCTCCAAGCCACTCAACATCCTGATTTGCAACCACATCGCCGTTCCTTCACTGTCGCTGGGTCAAAATCCTGGAACTCCCTCCCTAACAGCACTGTGTTCCTACAACACATGGACGGCAGCGGTTCAAGAAGGCAGCTCACTACCACCTTCTAAAGGGCAATTAGGGATAAGCAATAAATGCTGGCCCAGCCAGCAACACCTACATCTCATGAATGAATATTTTGAAAAATAACAGGAGACAGTGAAAGTGTTACCGCTCTCCAATTTGTGAATGGGAGGCTTTTTATAAAATTCAGTATTTATTTACTGACAGTTAAAAATTCCACAGCTGAATATCTGTGATTCAATACAAATTCAGCTAATTTATCCCAATAATAATGCATACATCTGAAGTGTGATTAGGTGCTGCCTGAAAGGGCTGTGGAAGTAGATTCAACAGGAACTTTCAAAGGGGAACTGGACAAATACTTGACGGGGATATAATTGCAGGGGTCTGGTGGAAAGAGCGGGGAATTAGGTCTAAATGGATATAAAGTCACTACAAGCATGATGGGCTGAATGGCCTCCCCTCTATCATTCCATGGCTCCACCTATCCAAGGTTTGCATTAAAAACTGTGGATTAAAGCGAGAGTCAAATATACAAATGCATAATTTTTGGTCACAGGCAGTTTTAATCTGTAAACAAGTTAGAATCAAAATTCTGGATATAAAACAGGCACTGATAATAATGTAATAATAATTCCAAAAGAAAAGTACCATTTAAATATAAATATGTCTGCATAATACATATAAAATATTTAATATATCCATTGACTAATATGACCAGAGTTGAAACTAAAACTTCATTGTGTTAATAACCATTCTAAAAATATAACGGAAAAGTAAGATTGAAAGAAAAGGATATATCAGCATATCTTTGGCCAGATGCAGAGGGAATTTCTGAAGCCTCTTTCCACATTTACCTCCATGGGAGCAGCATCACTACAAGGACTGCAGTGCTTCAAGTAGTGATGGACAATAAATGGGGCCCTGGCAGCATCATCCACACTGAGAACAAGTGAATACATTCACCAGAAACTGCCTGATGCTCCCACTCACTCATCAATAGGATTTTTTGGAAGTTACCATCTCACACGGAGTGATTAATGGGTTACACAGCTAAAGATTGTCCTGTATGTTCCTGAGAGTTTGAAATACTTGGACTACTTTTCCAGTAAATGGAAAATACTTCCACAATGAGTTTCCCTCCCGTTTGTGCAAAATGGGAAGTGATTGTTGGTCCCAATCCTGAGCTCAGCCTTTCCAACAGGAATCACTCGATAACCACAAATACTGGGCTGATTTTCCCCTCCCTGACCCAGGCTCAGTGCAGTGGAAGGTCAGTTAGTGCTGGGCAGTCCTGGTCCCCAGAAGGTTTTGTTCTCCAGCCGCTCCATCCTGATGCTCAGGTGTTGTTGTCACAAGGCCCCGTGCTTCACCTGGACAGGTCAAAGGGACATCATTAGGTCCTTCATTCTGATTGTTGGAGTGTCGATTTTGAACACAATTCCTAGGAGAGAAAAACCATCACTGTGACAACGTAAGACGCTTCATTTTGAGTGTTCTGGTGTCTATTTTGTGTGCTGGTGTCTATTTTTTTTCCTAGGACAGAAAAACCAGCAGATTTCAGGTGACATTAAAAGAATCCAACACTTTGGACAAGTGTGTAAAGGAGCCGTTCAGGAGCACAGACCCGATTAAATTACACTCAACATCCTGGGTACCAATGGCAGCTGGAAAATGGGTCACAGGAGCTGCACGGTGATGGAGCGCAGACTGTAGAGGAGAGCAGGCTCACAGGGAAGGCAATGGGCAAGAGCTGGACACTCCACAGGAGCTGTGCTGACTGACAGAGGGAGGGCCAGGGGATAGAGTTAGAGAACCCTACAATAGTTTCTGCTCCCACTGTGTGGGGTGTATGTGGAGACAGGCGGTGAGCACGGAGATGTGGATATTGAGTGAGCGAAGGGAATTCGAGATGGCCTTCCCAGTGACTGAATCATCTAATATCCGGGTTAAAGGGCGGTGGTTTGGAAAGTGCAGGAGGAGACTGAACAACAACAAATTGTGTTTATATAGAACCTTGAACAGAACATATCCTAAATGCTTATGAAACAAAATTTGACACTGAGCTACACAATGGTTCAGGCAGTGAGGTAGGCTTTAAGGAGCAAATGGTGTTGTTGGGAGGTAAGGAAGAGAGACAGACACAGACACACACAGACAGGCAGAGGTTGAGGGAGGGAATTCCAGAGTTTGGGCCCAGGTAGCTAAAGGCTCAGCCACCAATGATGCAGCGATGGAAAATCAGGGAGTCTGAAGACACCAGAATTGGAGGAGTGCAGAGATCTGAGGGTTATGGGGCTGAAGGAGGTTACACATGGGGAGGAGTGAGGCCACAGAATGTTTGATAAAAGGGTGAGAATGTTAAAATCTGTCTATCTCAGTCCTAAATAAATTCAAGGATGAACAGCGGCAGATTTACAATCAAACCCTTGTGGCACGGGACCCCCCAAACAATAGGGGAGTGGGGGGAAAGGGGGGGAGTGAGCGAGTGAGTGCTGAACTGTTGGAAGTGCTGTCTTTCAGCTGAGATGTTAAACTGCCTGCTCGGCTGTCTAGCAGCCTCCTGTGCAGCGAAGTGTTCGGGCACAGCACGCCGAAATTATTCACTGAAAACCAGTTAAGGTCTCTGGGCTCTAGCTCGGCCAGGCAATGCACTGTGGGCAGCGCACAGCTACCGTTTTCCGTAGCCAGCCAAGGCATAAGTCCATAAGATGCTGGAGCAGAAATAGGCCATTCAGCCCATCAAGTCAGCTCTGCCATTCAATGAGATCATGGCTGATCTGATAATCCTGAACTCCACTTCCCGGCCTGTTCCCCATAACCCCCGATTCCCTTACTGATTAAAAATCTATCTCAGCCTTGAATATACTTAACGACCCAGCCTCTACAGCCCTCTGCAGATTCACAACCCTCAGAGAAGAAATTCCTCCTCAGCTCTGTATTAAACAGGCGACCCCTTGCTCTGAGAGTATACCGTCTGGTCCTAGACTCTCCCACAAGGGGAAACAACCTCACCGCTTCTACCCTGTCAAGCCCCTTGAAGAATCTTTAATGTTCAAACAAGGTAGCCTCTCATTCTTCTAAATTCCAATGAGTACAGGCCCAACCTACTCAACGTCTCCTCATAACAAAAGCCCCACAAGCAGCTGGTAACCATGTGTCAATCCCACCGTCCATCCCGGAGTTATGGCCCGGAAAGCAGTACTCAGTCTCTGCGCCATCCTGCAGCCGGGCAGAGAGCCAGCGGAAGGGCACTCGCACCGGACTGCGCAGGATGACAAGCTGGAAGTGATTGGATAATGCTGCTCAACGATAGGGTGGATTGAAGCATCCTCACAGCTCAGTAA
The DNA here is from genome assembly GCF_017639515.1 of Carcharodon carcharias. Taxonomy (NCBI): domain Eukaryota; kingdom Metazoa; phylum Chordata; class Chondrichthyes; order Lamniformes; family Lamnidae; genus Carcharodon; species Carcharodon carcharias. The sequence continues at coordinate 474,724 of NC_054495.1, forward strand.
ATGGACAGGTTTAGATGTCAGCAATATTGAAGAAAACATTATAAAACAAAAACAGGATTAAAATGGAAACAATGAAACATTCTTCAACTCACCATTTTTGTCGCTTTTGGAATACGCAAACCACAATTCCAGAAAGCAAAACTCCAGCAAAAAAACCAACAAGAACTCCAATTCCAATTCCAAATTCAAATCCAGACCGTACTCCTGTACAAAGTACATGATGTAGAGACAGAATGAAGATATTAACAGACTGGGACACAGTAACAAAATTAACAGCAGAGACCTTCAGCACCTAGTGTTTCAGAACCAACCCCACTACAAACAGATCCCCGGTTAATTCTAGACCTGGAGGGATGTGGGAGGTTAGATACAATTATCACACACACACCAGGCCACCCCACAGCTTCTTGCACACACACTTTGTCCCACAATGTGATGGATACATGCTTTCCAATTGAGATAACTGGACACTGACCAGCAACAAACTCCCTTCAATTAAACCCAACTGTCCTTTGAAATAGAACGTGAATTTTAAATTAATTTGCAGATCAGGAAAGCCACGGGATTGGGTGAAACACGGATTTACACCCAGGTCAATATTACTCTCCACTGACATCAACCAGTGTTACACCAAATCCCCTCAGTTTCCCAACAGGAGGGTTCGGTTATAATTGTACCGAGACTTTCCACACAGAATTCCAGAATGCTAGTGGGAACAGGAATCCTCAGAGTTTTGCATCTGAGAGACAGGAAGGTGAGATTCAAACAGAAATAACAATTCCAGGTAGTTTAAGGACAGTTACAGGTTACAGTGATCCACACCATTCACTCTCACAGAATCATTCTATGGTGAAATACCACACAGCATTTCAAACCTTCCATGTTACTACCTGTCTCTGCAGCATGTTCAAACGTAAGAGCTGAAAACAAATGCAATAGTTTAGAAACAGATTTACCTGGTACAGGCGTGGTCGGTACAGGTGTTTGATCTCGCTCTAAAGAAAACATCATTTGTTTAGTATTGTGTGTGAAACAAACTGCAGAAGTGTTCAAAGACTCTATCGGGCTTTAGGGAAACACATCCTGGGAGGAACGAGACTTGGTTCAAACTGATCGGGAAAGGTCAGGAACAGGGTCGGCAGAGTGAAAAATCCAACAGGATTGCATTAACTGTGGGGGGTAGAATGGAAGTTTTCCAGAGTTACCCTGAGCAGGATCATTCCCAGCAGCCTACATCCCCCTGTGGAGAGAATCCTCCCAGCATCCTGGGTCTACTGGGATACACTTTCAAGGTAAGCGCACTGGGTCTTGTAAAGGCTGCCTGAGAGGTGTGATGGGCCCCACCTCCTGCACCCCAACATCTGGAGACAGACAGAGCTCTTTGCTGGAGAGTGAGTGCAGCTTGATAGCTCCATTAACTCCTTCCATCACCCAGTTTGACCGCTCTGTCCTTCAGGGCTCCATCAGCTTGGTCAGTGATGGTATTACTGACCCACCTTGGTGATGGACAGTGAAGTCCCCACTCAGTACATTCTGTGTCCTTGCCACTCTCACTGCTTCCTCCAAGTGGTGTTCAGCATGGAGGAGTACTGATTCATCAGCTGAGGTAGGGCAGTAGGTGATAATCAGCAGGAGGTTTCCAGGTCTGTGTTTGACCTGAAGCTGTGAGACTTCATGGGGTTCACAGTCAATGTTGAGGATACCCGGCACCACTCCCTCCGGACTGTATACTGCACCTCTGGTGGGACTGTCCTGCCAGTGGGACAGAATATACTCAGGGATGGTGATAGAGACTGGCATTCAGAGTTAATTCTGTGAATATGACTCTGCCAGACAGCTCTCCCAACTTGGACATCAGATGTTAGTGAGGGGACTTTGCAATGTCAACTGGCCTGGGTTTGTCTGTGTTGTTTCCTAGTTCGATGCCTGGGGTGAAGCTAGTGATGATTCAGTTTTATTCTACTCTTTCTTTCCAATGGTTTGATATCAATTCATTTTTAACTGCCCTCTGACCTCCTAGGCCAGCTTAACCAACCAGGTTACTGTGGGACTGGGTAAGGACAGCAGGTTTCCTTCCCTCAAGGGACATTCGTGAACCAGTTGGGATTTTACAACAATCCAACAGCTTCAGGGTCACTTTTATTACAACTAACTTTATATTTCCAGATTTTTATTTAATAAACTGAATTTAAATTCTGGAAGTGCCATGCTGAGATTTGAACTCTCATCCTCTGGATTGTTAGTCCAGGCCTCTGTATTACTAGTCTAGTAACATAACCACTGAACTACCAAACCCATACAGAGATTACATACAGAATACCTGAAGCAGAAACCTCTCACCTGTCACAGAAAGATGGATGATATCAGTTTGCTCTGGTATATAACCCACAGCTATCCTCTTGTGAATGTCACATAAATACTGGTTCTGGTCTGACTCCCTGAGGTCAGAGATCAGAACTGACCAGTTGCCTTGTCCCAGTTGATCTTTGAACAGGTTTGTTCTGTTTCTGAATCGTGGATCTTGTTCTGTCAAATCATTGTTCCGAGTGATGAACTTCTGCAAAATTTCACCCTTGGCTGTCTCCCAGATCACCAGTAAATCAGAGACTGGGGCATTCCCTTTGTAGGTACAGGGCAGTACAACCTGCTCCCCAAGGAACCCAGAAACTGAGACAGGTGAGTAACCTGGAAAAGATTGAAAGTATTTATCCATAGATATAACCTCCCTGCTGGTACATTACATCCCAAGTTTCACATGGTTACACTGCGATGCTCGATTGACAAGAAACACTGATCAGTAACTCACTGCTTTCATTTCTGTGGGAAGATTAAAGCTCAGGAATTAAGGGCCTTCAACTAAAACCAGCTTGTGCTGGAGATTTGTAAGCACAGAGCAGCTGGACAGCACTTTCAATCACATGTTTTTAATTTGTACACATGCTGGGAGAACACATCAGGATATTGGTCACCTCCCATTGGGAGAAAAATCACAGACTATGGGCTGCACAATGTGAGGTGGAGCTCAGGAACAGAAAACTGACCCTGAAATGTAAGATTGGAATCCCCAGTCCTGATGACTCTACTCCCCATGCTCTTGGACCATTCCCAGTTCTATTTGATCCCAGGACGGTCTCAGACTCCTGATCCCAGTTCTCATGACCCCATCCCAGTCCCACCAGATCCCAGTCACCCATCCCTATGTCACCCAGTGTTGCTCAGTGTCCAAATCCCACTCTTCACATCACAGGGGTTAATCTGAAGACATTAACTGCCTTCCTTTCAACTCTCATGATCATTATTTTATGAATAAACTTTAGTTTTGGAGAAAGAAATCTGAATGAACATTCCAAATCATTTCAAAATGGTCATTACACAAAGAACAATGAAATTCAAATTTGACATAATGTTGCACTTGAGATACCTCAATACCACCGTGATACATGTGATATTTAATATATCAAACCAATGTCTAGCATACAGCCCGAGGGGTCTATACAATTCCCAGCCCCTCTGTGCACTCTGTCTGGAAGGTCAGAGACAGTGACCTTGCCCCATTGCATCTTTACGCCGGCTGCTCCAAGCAGTCGTGCATGTCTCAGCACGTGGTCCTGGACCTTGGAATGTGCCAGTCTGCAACACTCGGTCAGGGACAACTCTTTGCACTGGAAAACCAACAGGTTTCGGGCAGACAAAAGAGCGTCTTTCACTGAGTTAATGATCCTCCAGCTGCAGTTGATGTTTGTCTCAGTGTGTGTCCCTGGGAACGGCCCGTAGAGCACAGAGTCCTGTGTCATGGAACTGCTCAGGATGAACCTCGACAAAAACAACTGCGTCTTGTTCCAGACCTTCTTTGCAAAGGCACATTCCACAAGAAGTTGAACAACGGTCTCTTCCCCACCAAAGCCATCTTCAGAGCAATGGGGGTAAGCCACCTGGCATGTAGGAAGGATCTGACGGGGAGGACCTTTCTCACCACCAGCCAAGCCATGTCTTGGTGCTTGTTGGAAAGTTCTGGCGATGAGGCTTTCTGCCAAATGCCTGACAGGCTACACAGGGAACCATCCAACAGGATTCATCATCTTCTTTTCCCACAGGGCCTCAAGGACATTGTATGCAGGCCACTGCCTGATGGGCTTGTGGTCAGAAGGCATTTTCTGCATAAACTTCTCCATGAGGGACAGGTGGTACGGCATGGTCCAACTATTTGGAGCGTTCCGCGGCAGCGTGGCCAGACCCATCCTTCACAACCTCTGCACAGATAGACACTTGCTGTTTGCATACCGAGGGTCTACGCACAACTTGATGCTACTACACAAAGATGGCCAGCAGGATGAGGGCGATGTTGAGCACATCTTTCTCCCACCCACACCTCTCTATCCAGAGCCTCTGGCATCCCCATGGACACAATCCATCTTTGACCTCCGGATAAAAAGTTGAAGGTGGTTCGGCTGACCACTGCTGCACAAGATCAGGGTATGGGCAACACCTGCGCCATGTACAGCAATGCCCAGAGGGCCTCACACCTCATAATCAATCCTCTCATTCCCAGATCCTTCCTGATGGACTCAGCAAAGGATTCTATGCAACAAACAAACAGGATAGGGGAGAGAGGGCAGCCCTGCCTGACTCCAGATTTCATTGGAAAGCTTTCTGATTCCCTCGCATTGATTGAAACTACACTAGTGATGTTTGTGTAGAGCAGTTGGATCCAATTGCAGATTCCCTCCCCAAACCCCATTTTAGAGAGTACATCCACCATGTAGGTGCGCGTTATTCTGTCAAAGGCCTTCTCCTGGTCCAGGCTGATGAGGCAGGTGTCCACACCCATGTCTTGTACATAGCCTTGCACTACTCAGGGATGAGATCTTCCCACAGGGTACAACACAGGTCTGGTCAGGCTGGACATCAAATCCAAAGCAGAGGTGACCCGATTGGCAATGAGCTTGGACCAAATTTTATAGTCCACATTCAGCAGTGAAATAGGTCTAACATTTCTAATTTCCTCCCTTTCCCCTTCCAATGGTAGATGGGGGTGATGATGCCTTTCCTCATGGATTCTGACATGCTGCCGGCCAGAAGCATACTCTCGTACACTCCCAGGGCCGGGCTGCGCTGGTTGTGTTGCCGCTCCTGGTTTCCCAGGGCCGGGCTGCGCTGGTTGTGTTGCTGCTCCTGGTTTCCCAGGGCCGGGCTGCGCTGGTTGTGTTGCTGTTCTCACATTCCTGGAGCTGGGGGACGTTGGCAGCAATGCTGCTCCCGGTGATCACTGGGCCCCTCGCCACCTCTGGTGTTTCTCAGCTGGGAACCCTTGGACTCCTTTACGGCCTTGGTGCTTTGCTGTTTTTCTGGTTGGTAGAGATTTTTCGGCCCTTCCTCGCCTGAGAAGCAGCTGCCACTGGTGTCTGCTTGGGATATTTGCCGCTACTTGCTTGGATAGCAGCTCTTCCCTTCTGTAATCTTTTCCTCTAAGTTTTTTCTTTTGATTGTTTGTTAGCCTCCTTGTTCTGTTGGTGCCTCCTCCAGGTTATGCTGGAACTGTATAAAACTCTGGTTAGGCCACAGCTAATGTATTGCGTGCAGTTCCGGAATCCGCATTATAGGAAGGATGTGATTGTACTAGAGAGAGTGCAGAGGAGGTTTACCAGGATGTTGCCTGAGCTGGAGAGTTTTTGTTATGAGGAAAGATTGGATAGACTGGGGTTATTTTCCTTGGAGGAAAGGAGATCGAGGGGGGATATGGTTGAGGTGTATAACGTTATGAGGGGCAAAGATAGGGTAGACAGGAAGGAACTTTTCCCCTTGATGGAGAGATCAATAACCAGGGGGCATTGATTGAAGGTAAGGGGCAGGAGGCTTAGTGGTGATGTGAGGAAGAATTTTTTCACCCACAGGGTGGTGGGAATCAGGAACTCTCTGCCTGAAAGGGTGGTAGAAACCTTCACAACTTTTAAGAAGTATTTGGATGTGCACTTGCGATACCATGGCATACAAGGCTATGGGCCGAGTGCTGGAAAACAGGCGTCAAATAGTTAGGTACTTGTTTGACGCAGAGTCGATGGGCCGAAGGGCCTTTTTCTGTGCTGTAGACCTCAATGACTCTATGAGCACCCGCTTAACAAAATAATGCCGGTCCGCAGGTACCTCGGTCCAATGTCTTCCCTGTCACCTGAACAGTTATCGGCAACCTCTGGCCTAGTGCCTGGTGCTTTTCCGTTAAGCAGGTGCTGGAGATTTTGCTGTATCAACGACATTAGGGCTAAACCAGAATTAAGCTAAGACCAGCATTAAGATCCACTAAAAGCAGCAGAGCTCAAACTTTGTCTTTGTTGCTGTTTTCTTCATCATCATCATTGTCGTCACTTTGAATTCACCATCAAAATCCATGCAAAAAGTTTCAGGTTCATGATGTGTAATGTGAACCTACTGTGTCCAGATCCCACTGTTCACATCACAGGGGTTAATCTGAAGACATTAACTGCTTTCCCTTCAGCTCTCATGATCATGGTGTGTCCACTCCCTCAATGGCTCCACTTGCAGTACACACAGCTCCCTAAAGCAAGATGAATTCCTGATTCCCCCTCCCTTTGATCACTGCTGAAATGTTCCAGCAGTCACAGCACTTACCTGAAACAGCAGCAACAACATTGAGCAACAGGAGTAGTTTCTGTAAGTTGTGTCCCTGCAACAAGAAAACACAGTTACCCCCTTTACAACAGACTCACTTCCTGATCAGGTTGATGACTGAAGAGGAACGTAATACGCGCATGCGTGGGTTTGATCCCCGCCCCCTGGGGAAAAGATAGAATCTGCGCATGCGGCCCGGAGCTGGAGAAAGAGCCCGGGCTCGGGAGAGCCGCATGCGCACCGAGCCGGCGGAGAATGAATGGCTTCTCCCGCTGCACAAACTGAGACTGGCCCGGAGTTGCTATTAGCAAATACCTGACTCTCGCTCTTTGTCTGTCTGTCTCTCCCTCTGTCTCCGTCTCTCCCTCCACTCCAACCTGATCCTCATCATTGCTCCGGTCACTTTCCCGACTTTTTGGATAATCACACACTGTCTCCAGTAACAGACCCTCATTCCCAGCCCATGGTCGGGTCTGAACCCTGGGCTCTCCCTCCCTCCCTCCCTCCACCCGGGACACGGGCTCCAGTCCTCAGTCTGAGCCCTGCAGCAAGGGGTGAAAACTGTCCAATAATCCCGGTCAGAGAGGATGAAGTGTCCCCGAGTCCATCCAACAAGGAGCCGGAGAATAAAGAGCTGAATCCCGGTGAAGATAAAGGAAAGTTTCCCCCCCCGGATCCCCCTCCCTCCCCCCGGGTGTGAGACACTGACAGTACCTGCAGCTCCTTTCCATCCATTCCCCGAGAGAGGGATCCGCTCAGAGCCGGGGACAGGGGGACAACAGGAGAGGGACAAACGGGTTAGAAACACAATCCCGGAGGGAGAGAAATAAAATCCGCCAGAATTAAAAATAACCGGATGGTATTGAAATCAGTAAAATATCAAAATGAACAGAAAATTAAACCTCAGTTACAACCTGAACATAAAACTCAAACTCCACGTGAAACATGAAGGAAGCCAAAAGTGCCATGCGCTGGGCAGGACCAAGGCTTCACAATGTGTGTGGGGGGGAATTATTATCATTCTCTCCTCCCTCTCTACCCCCGGGTCTGAAGCGAACAGTTTCCCAGGAGCAGGGCCTCGAATAATTTATTCCGTACAATCCCTTCAGGGGAAAAGCAGCTTTGAAGCCGGCTGTTCCTGACAGAGACTGGAAATTGATCACACACCCCCCGCCTAACTCACAGATAATGGAACAATCCGGTCTCCGCCCCAGTAATGACCTAAACTCCCAAAGGTATAAACGTCATTTCCGGGACAGAGACTGGATGAGTCCTTTCAGGGTTAATGGGGTATTCGCATCTAACCCAACCATCCGGCGATGATCCTTCATTTAATAATTTTTATTTCTAAACTTATTAACATGTTAAATTGGTTCACTGAGAATAAACCCAGAGTCTGGTTTCTATATTAAAGGGATTCAGTGAGAATAAACCCGGAGTCTGGTTCATGTCTAAAAGGGGTTCTGTCAGATAAACCCAGAGTCTGGTTCCTGTATTAAAGGGATTCAGTCAGATAAACCCAGAGTCTGGTTCCTGTATTAAAGGGATTCAGTCAGATAAACCCAGAGTCTGGTTCCTGTATTAAAGGGATTCAGTCAGATAAACCCAGAGTCTGGTTCCTGTGTTAAAGGGGTTCAGTCAGGTAAACCCAGAGTCTGGTTCCTGTATTAAAGGGGTTCAGTCAGGTAAACCCAGAGTCTGGTTCCTGTATTAAAGGGGTTCTGTCAGATAAACCCAGAGTCTGGTTCCTGTATTAAAGGGGTTCAGTCAGGTAAACCCAGAGTCTGGTTCTTGTATTAAAGGGATTCAGTCAGATAAACCCAGAGTCTGGTTCCTGTGTTAAAGGGGTTCAGTCAGGTAAACCCAGAGTCTGGTTCCTGTATTAAAGGGGTTCAGTCAGATAAACCCAGAGTCTGGTTCCTGTATTAAAGGGATTCAGTCAGATAAACCCAGAGTCGGGTTCCTGCATTAAAGGGGTCCAATGAGAATGAACCCAGAGTCTGGTTCCTGTATTAAAGAGGTTCAGTCAGATAAACGCAGAGACTGGTTCCTGTATTAAAGGGGTTCAGTCAGGTAAACCCAGAGTCTGGTTCCTGTATTAAAGGGGTTCAGTCAGATAAACCCAGGGTCTGGTTCCTGCAGTAGCCGATTTAGATCTGAAGGGGTCCTCCTGTTGTTTGGGTGGCTGAATGTGCTCTCTATATTGGGGTTAAAATGCGCACATGTTCGTACAACGAACGCTCTTTTAACATTAATGCTGACTTTCCCAACGGTTGGCTCCGCTCTCGTGTGGTTATTGATTTTATCTGTGATTTTTTTCAATATGACTCTGCAAATTTTTTGAATAAAACAGAACACGCTGCAAAACGAAAGATTGGACTCTACATGTACCTTGCGTCAAATATGTTTACTAAATAAATCCAAAAAACTCGTTTGGCTTTAGAAAACAAATTGCAGTCACATTAACATAAATCATTTTGAGCTCTGTGAAAACACAGGTACCTACAGCATTGTTCTATTTTGTACCATCTTTCTCTGTCATTTTTTATTGACGTGCTCTCTTGCTGAATCCCAGATGATTTCCTCTCCGCTTGTGTAGTAGTGTCCATCCACCAGCAGATGGTAGGATTATATCACTTTAATCACAAGATCGAGAAACGGGTTTGAGGAAGAGAACAAAAACCTTGAGTTAAAAAACTGCGGATGCTGGAAATCCAAAACAAAAACAGAATTACCTGGAAAAACAGCAGGTCTGGCAGCATCGGCGGAGAAGGAAAGAGTTGACGTTTCGAGTCCTCATGACCCTTCGACAGAACTTGAGTTCGAGTCCAAGAAAGAGTTGAAATATAAGCTGGTTTAAGGTGTGTGTGGGGGGGGGCGGAGAGATAGAGTCGCAGAGAGGTTGGGGGGGGGGGGGGGGCGCTGTGGTTGTAGGGACAAACAAGCAGTGATAGAAGCAGATCATCAAAAGATGTCAACGACAATAGTACAAAAGAACACATAGGTGTTAAAGTTAAAGTTGGTGATATTAGCTAAACGAATGTGCTAATTAAGAATGGATGGTAGGGCACTCAAGGTATAGCTCTAGTGGGGGGTTTTTTTTATATAATGGAAATAGGTGGGAAAAGGAAAATCTTTATAATTAATTGGCAAAAAAAGGAAGGGGGAAACAGAAAGGGGGTGGGGATGGGGGAGGGGGCTCACGACCAAAAGTTGTTGAATTCAATATTCAGTCCGGAAGGCTGTAAAGTCCCGAGTCGGAAGATGAGGTGTTGTTCCTCCAGTTTGCGTTGGGCTTCACTGGAACAATGCAGCAAGCCAAGGACAGACATGTGGGCAAGAGAGCAGGGTGGAGTGTTAAAATGGCAAGCGACAGGGAGGTTTGGGTCATTCTTGCGGACAGACAGAAGGTGTTCTGCAAAGCGGTCGCCCAGTTTACGATTGGTCTCTCCAATGTAGAGGAGACCACAATGGGTGCAACGAATGCAGTAGATTAAGTTGGGGGAAATGCAAGTGAAATGCTGCTTCACTTGAAAGGAGTGTTTGGGTCCTTGGACGGTGAGGAGAGAGGAAGTGAAGGGGCAGGTGTTGCATCTTTTGCGTGGGCATGGGGTGGTGCCATAGGAGGGGGTTGAGGAGTAGGGGGTGATGGAGGAGTGACCAGGGTGTCCCGGAGGGAGCGATCCCTACGGAATGCCGATAGGGGGGGGTGAAGGGAAGATGTGTTTGGTGGTGGCATCATGCTGGAGTTGGCGGAAATGGCGGAGGATGATCCTTTGAATGCGGAGGCTGGTGGGGTGATAAGTGAGGACAAGGGGGACCCTATCATGTTTCTGGGAGGGAGGAGAAGGCGTGAGGGCGGATGCGCGGGAGATGGGCCGGACACGGTTGAGGGCCCTGTCAACGACCGTGGGTGGAAAACCTCGGTTAAGGAAGAAGGAGGACATGTCAGAGGAACTGTTTTTGAATGTAGCATCATCGGAACAGATGCGACGGAGGCGAAGGAACTGAGAGAATGGGATGGAGTCCTTACAGGAAGCGGGGTGTGAGGAGCTGTAGTCGAGATAGCTGTGGGAGTCGGTGGGTTTGTAATGGATATTGGTGGACAGTCTATCACCAGAGATTGAGACAGAGAGGTCAAGGATGGGAAGGGAAGTGTCAGAGATGGACCACGTGAAAATGATGAAGGGGTGGAGATTGGAAGCAAAATTAATAAATTTTTCCAAGTCCTGACGAGAGCATGAAGCGGCACCGAAGTAATCATCGATGTACCGGAGAAAGAGTTGTGGAAGGGGGCCGGAGTAGGACTGCAACAAGGAATGTTCCACATACCCCATAAAGAGACAGGCATAGCTGGGGCCCATGCGGGTACCCATAGCCACACCTTTTATTTGGAGGAAATGAGAGGAGTTGAAGGAGAAATTGTTCAGTGTGAGAACAAGTTCAGCCAGACGGAGGAGAGTAGTGGTGGATGGGGATTGTTCGGGCCTCTGTTCGAGGAAGAAGCTAAGGGCCCTCAGACCATCCTGGTGGGGGATGGAGGTGTAGAGGGATTGGACGTCCATGGTGAAGAGGAAGCGGTTGGGGCCAGGGAACTGGAAATTGTTGATGTGACGTAAGGTGTCAGAGGAATCACGGATGTAGGTGGGAAGGGACTGGACAAGGGGAGAGAGAAGGGAGTCAAGATAACGAGAAATGAGTTCTGTGGGGCAGGAACAAGCTGAGACGATCGGTCTACCGGGGCAGTTCTGTTCGTGGATTTTGGGTAGGAGATAGAAGCAGGCCGTCCGAGGTTGGGAGACTATCAGGTTGGAAGCTGTGGGAGGGAGATCCCCAGAGGAGATGAGGTCAGTGACAGTCCTGGAAACAATGGCTTGATGTTCAGTGGTGGGGTCATGGTCCAGGGAGAGGTAGGAGGAAGTGTCTGCGAGTTGACTCTCAGCCTCCGCGAGGTAGAGGTCAGTGCGCCAGACAACAACAGCACCACCCTTGTCAGCGGGTTTGATGACAATGTCAGGGTTGGACCTGAGAGAATGGAGTGCAGTAAGTTCAGAGAGAGACAGGTTAGAATGGGTGAGAGGAGCAGAGAAATTGAGACGACTAATGTCGCGCCGACAGTTCTCAATGAAAAGATCAAGAGAAGGTAAGAATCCAGAGGGAGGGGTCCAGGTGGAGGGAGAATATTGGAGATGGGTAAAAGGATCCGTTGAACTGGGAGAGGACTCCTGCCCAAAGAAGTGAGCCCGGAGACGAAGACGGCGGAAGAAGAGTTCAGCATCATGCCGAGCCCGAAATTCATTGAGGTGAGGGCGTAAGGGTATGAAACTAAGTCCTTTGCTGAGCACTGAACGTTCAGCATCGGAGAGGAGAAGGTCAGGGGGTATAGTGAATACACGGCTGGGGTTGGGATTGGAAGAAAGGGTGAGGACGGAGGAACAGGCAGGGGTGGAGGGTCCTAGATGGGTGTTGGTGTCAATGAGTTGTTGCAGCTTGCGTTCCTTAGCACTTGAGAGAAAGAGAAAAAGTTTCTTGTTGAGGCGTCGGATGAGCCAAAGGATAAAATGAAACTGGGGGCACGCGCAGCTTTGAAAAAGGGTACGGCGGTGCTGCTGGAGGGAGAGGTCAAGTGTGTTCATATGGCGGCGCATGGCACTGAGTGTGGATTTCAGAATGTGACGGGAACAGCAGTCCGAGAAACGTTTTATGTCCCGGAGATACCTGTAATCCTGGGTGGGTTCGAAACATGAGGGGTGGAATTTCAGTTGAAATCCACGTGGGGTAAGTCGGAGACTGTTTCCCCCTTCCCTTTTTTTTCCAATAAATTATAAAGATTTTCCTTTTCCCACCTATTTCCATTATAAAAAAAACCCACTAGAGCTATACCTTGAGTGCCCTACCATCCATTCTTAATTAGCACATTCGTTTAGATAATATCACCAACTTTAATTTTAACACCTATGTGTTCTATTGTACTATTGTCGTTGACATCTTTTGATGATCTGCTTCTATCTGTTCTGTCGAAGGGTCATGAGGACTCGAAACGTCAACTCTTTTCTTCTCCGCCGATGCTGCCAGACCTGCTGAGTTTTTCCAGGTAATTCTGTTTTTGTTTTGCTTCTATCACTGCTTGTTTGTCCCTACAACCACACCCCACCACCCCCCCCCTCCACCTCTTTGTCTCTCTATCTCTCCGCCCCCCACACACACACCTTAAACCAGCTTATATTTCAACTCTTTCTTGGACTCGAATGCAAGTTCTGTCGAAGGGTCATGAGGACTCGAAACGTCAACTCTTTTCTTCTCCGCCGATGCTGCCAGACGTGCTGAGTTTTTCCAGGTAATTCTGTTTTTGTTAAAAACTAAAAGCTCGGGACGGGTGCGGGGCTGGATTGTCACATTGTCAGTGAGATGGGGGCGGGGCTGGATTGTCACATTGTCAGTGAGTTGGGGGCGGGGCTGGATTGTCACATTGTCAGTGAGTTGGGGGCGGGGCTGGATTGTCACATTGTCAGTGAGTTGGGTGCGGGGCTGGATTGTCGCATTGTCAGTGAGTTGGGGGCGGGGCTGGATTGTCACATTGTCAGTGAGTTGGGGGGGGGGGGGTTGGGTCAGGAATAATGACCCAGCCTCTGTCAGGACAAGCCGGGTTAAAAGCTGCTTTAGTCCTGAAGGGCTAGGAATAAATCAACGATCCCAGGACCGGCTCCAGGGAAACTGTTCACTTCAACCCCGGGGGGAGATGGAGAGAGACCGGGAATTATTCACCCCCCGCCCGTCAAGTCTGAATGGAGCTGGACACAGGCCCCGCATCTATGTTCCGGTTTAAGTTCCATGTTCCGCTTGTAACTGAGATTTAATTTTCTGCTGATTTTGATGTTTTACTGATTTCAATACCATCCGGTTATTTTTAATTCTGGCGGATTTTATTTCTCTCCCTCCGGGATTGTGTTTCTAACCCGTTTGTCCCTCTCCTGTTGTCCCCCTGTCCCCGGCTCTGAGCGGATCCCTCTCTCGGGGAATGGATGGAAAGGAGCTGCAGGTACTGTCGGTGTCTCACACCCGGGGGGAGGGAGGGGGATCCGGGGGGGGAAACTTTCCTTTATCTTCACCGGGATTCAGCTCTTTATTCTCCGGCTCCTGGTTGGATGGACTCGGGGACACTTCATCCTCTCTGACCGGGATTATTGGACAGTTTTCACCCCTTGCTGCAGGGCTCAGACTGAGGACTGGAGCCCGTGTCCCGGGTGGAGGGAGGGAGGGAGAGCCCAGGGTTCAGACCGGACCATGGGCTGGGAATGAGGGTCTGTTACTGGAGACAGTGTGTGATTATCCAAAAAGGCGTTAAAGTGACCGGAGCAATGATGAGGATCAGGTTGGAGTGGAGGGAGAGACGGAGACAGAGGGAGAGACAGACAGACAAAGAGCGAGAGTCAGGTATTTACTAATAGCAACTCCGGGCCAGTCTCAGTTTGTGCAGCGGGAGAAGCCATTCATTCTCCGCCGGCTCGGTGCGCTTGCGGCTCTCCAGAGCCCGGGCTCTTTCTCCAGCTCCGGGGCGCATGCGCAGATTCTATCTTTTCCCCAGGGGGCGGGGATCAAACCCACGCATGCGCGTATTACGTTCCTCTTCAGTCATCAACCTGATCAGGAAGTGAGTCTGTTGTAAAGGGGCTAACTGTGTTTTCTTGTTGCAGGGACACAACTTACAGAAACTACTCCTGTTGCTCAATGTTGTTGCTGCTGTTTCAGGTAAGTGCTGTGACTGCTGGAACATTTCAGCAGTGATCAAAGGGAGGGGGAATCAGGAATTCATCTTGCTTTAGGGAGCTGTGTGTACTGCAAGTGGAGCCATTGAGGGAGTGGACACAGTAGGTTCACATCACACACCATGATCATGAGAGCTGAAGGGAAGGCAGTTAATGTCTTCAGATTAACCCCTGTGATGTGAACAGTGGGATCTGGACACAGTAGGTTCACATTACACATCATGATCCTGAAACTTTTTGTGTGGATTTTGATGGTGAATTCAAAGTGACGACAATGATGATGATGAAGAAAACAGCAACAAAGACAAAGTTTGAGCTCTGCTGCGTTTAGTGGATCTTAATGCTGGTCTTAGCCTAATTCTGGTTTAGCCCTAATGTCGTTGATACAGCAAAATCTCCAGCACCTGCTTAACGGAAAAGCACCAGGCACTAGGCCAGAGGTTGCCGATAACTGTTCAGGTGACAGGGAAGACATTGGACCGAGGTACCTGCGGACCGGCATTATTTTGTTAAGCGGGTGCTCATAGAGTCATTGAGGTCTACAGCACAGAAAAAGGCCCTTCGGCCCATCGACTCTGCGTCAGTCAAACAAGTACCTAACTATTTGACGCCTGTTTTCCAGCACTCGGCCCATAGCCTTGTATGCCATGGTATCGCAAGTGCACATCCAAATACTTCTTAAAAGTTGTGAAGGTTTCTACCACCCTTTCAGGCAGAGAGTTCCAGATTCCCAACACCCTGTGGGTGAAAAAATTCTTCCTCACATCCCCACTGAACCTCCTGCCCCTTACCTTCAATCGATGCCCCCTGGTTATTGATCTCTCCATCAAGGGGAAAAGTTCCTTCCTGTCTACCCTATCTATGCCCCTCATAATTTTATACACCTCAACCATGTCCCCCCTCGATCTCCCTTCCTCCAAGGAAAATAACCCCAGTCTATCCAATCTTTCCTCATAACAAAAACTCTCCAGCTCAGGCAACATCCTGGTAAATCGCCTCTGCACTCTCTCTAGTACAATTACATCCTTCCTATAATGCGGATTCCGGAACTGCACGCAATACTCTAGCTGTGGCCTAACCAGAGTTTTATACAGTTCCAGCATAACCTGGAGGAGGCACCAACAGAACAAGGAGGCTAACAAACAGTCAAAAGAAAAAACTTAGAGGAAAAGATTACAGAAGGGAAGAGCTGCTATCCAAGCAAGTAGCGGCGAATATCTCAAGCAGACACCAGTGGCAGCTGCTTCTCAGGCGAGGAAGGGCCGAAAAATCTCTACCAACCAGAAAAACAGCAAAGCACCAAGGCCGTAAAGGAGTCCAAGGGTTCCCAGCTGAGAAACACCAGAGGTGGCGAGGGGCCCAGTGATCACCGGGAGCAGCATTGCTGCCAACGTTCCCCAGCTCCAGGAATGTGAGAACAGCAACACAACCAGCGCAGCCCGGCCCTGGGAAACCAGGAGCAGCAACACAACCAGCGCAGCCCGGTCCTGGGAAACCAGGAGCGGCAACACAACCAGCGCAGCCCGGCCCTGGGAGTGTACGAGAGTATGCTTCTGGCCGGCAGCATGTCAGAATCCATGAGGAAAGGCATCATCACCCCCATCTACCATTGGAAGGGGAAAGGGAGGAAATTAGAAATCTGCAATTGGATCCAACTGCTCTACACAAACATCACTAGTGTAGTTTCAATCAATGCGAGGGAATCAGAAAGCTTTCCAATGAAATCTGGAGTCAGGCAGGGCTGCCCTCTCTCCCCTATCCTGTTTGTGTGTTGCATAGAATCCTTTGCTGAGTCCATCAGGAAGGATCTTCCACTTCACTGAGCCTGGGTCAGGGAGCGGAAAATCAGCCCAGTATTTGTGGTTATCGAGTGATTCCTGGTGGAAAGGCTGAGCTCAGGATTGGGACCAACAATCACTTCCCATTTTGCACAAACGGGAGGGAAACTCATTGTGGAAGTATTTTCCCTTTACTGGAAAAGTAGTCCAAGTATTTCAAACTCTCAGGAACATACAGGACAATCTTTAGCTGTGTAACCCATTAATCACTCCGTGTGAGATGGTAACTTCCAAAAAATCCTATTGATGAGTGAGTGGGAGCATCAGGCAGTTTCTGGTGAATGTATTCACTTGTTCTCAGTGTGGATGATGCTGCCAGGGCCCCATTTATTGTCCATCACTACTTGAAGCACTGCAGTCCTTGTAGTGATGCTGCTCCCATGGAGGTAAATGTGGAAAGAGGCTTCAGAAATTCCCTCTGCATCTGGCCAAAGATATGCTGATATATCCTTTTCTTTCAATCTTACTTTTCCGTTATATTTTTAGAATGGTTATTAACACAATGAAGTTTTAGTTTCAACTCTGGTCATATTAGTCAATGGATATATTAAATATTTTATATGTATTATGCAGACATATTTATATTTAAATGGTACTTTTCTTTTGGAATTATTATTACATTATTATCAGTGCCTGTTTTATATCCAGAATTTTGATTCTAACTGGTTTACAGATTAAAACTGCCTGTGACCAAAAATTATGCATTTGTATATTTGACTCTCGCTTTAATCCACAGTTTTTAATGCAAACCTTGGATAGGTGGAGTCATGGAATGATAGAGGGGAGGCCATTCAGCCCATCATGCTTGTAGTGACTTTATATCCATTTAGACCTAATTCCCCGCTCTTTCCACCAGACCCCTGCAATTATATCCCCGTCAAGTATTTGTCCAGTTCCCCTTTGAAAGTTCCTATTGAATCTACTTCCACAGCCCTTTCAGGCAGCACCTAATCACACTTCAGATGTATGCATTATTATTGGGATAAATTTGCTGAATTTGTATTGAATCACAGATATTCAGCTGTGGAATTTTTAACTGTCAGTAAATAAATACTGAATTTTGTAAAAAGCCTCCCATTCACAAATTGGAGAGCGGTAACACTTTCACTGTCTCCTGTTATTTTTCAAAATATTCATTCATGACTTGTAGGTGTCGCTGGCTGGGCCAGCATTTATTGCTTATCCCTAATTGCCCTTTAGAAGGTGGTAGTGAGCTGCCTTCTTGAACCGCTGCCGTCCATGTGTTGTAGGAACACAGTGCTGTTAGGGAGGGAGTTCCAGGATTTTGACCCAGCGACAGTGAAGGAAGGGCGATGTGGTTGCAAATCAGGATGTTGAGTGGCTTGGAGGAGAACTTCCAGGTGGTGGTGTTCCCATGCATCTGCTGCCCTTGTCCTTCCAGGTGGGAGCGGTTGTGCTGCTGAAGGTGCCATGGTGATTGCTCAGTGCATCTTGTAGGTGATACAAATCAAGGAGGCTGCTTTGTCCTGTATGGTGTCGAGTTTGTGCGTTTTTCGAGCTGCACTCCCCGGTAGGTGGGGAGTATTCCCATCACATTCCTGACTTGTGCCTTGTAGACAGGTGGACAGGCTTTAGGATGTCAGGAGGTGAGTTGTGCACCTCAGGATTCCAGAGAGTTGCTCGCCCCATGATGTTGACAGTGGGGGATTAAGCGATGTTAATGCAATTGAATGTCATGTGGTGATGGTTAGATTTTCTCTTATTGGAGATGGTCATTGCCTGGCACTTGTGTGGCACAAATGTTATTTGCCAGGGTATTGTCCAGCCTTATGCATTTGGACATAGGCTGCTTCAGTATCTGAGGAGTCATGAATGGTGCTCAACATTGTGCAATCGTCAGCAAACATCCCCACTTCTGACCTTATGATGGAAAGAAGGCCATTGATGAAGCAGCTGAAGATGGTTGGACCTAGGACACTACCCTGAGGAACTCCTGCAATGATGTCCTGGAGCTGAGATGATTGACCTCCAACAACCACAACCATTTTCATTGTGCTAGGTATGACTTTAACTAGTGGAGAGCTTTCCCCCGATTCCTATTGACTCCAGTTTTGCTAGGGATCCTTGATGCCTCAATCTGTTAAATGCTGCCTTGATGTCAAGGGCAGTCACTCTCACCTCACCTGAGTTCAGCTGTTTTTTCCATGTTTAAACCAAGGCTGTTATGAGGTCAGGTGCTGAGTGGCCCTGGTGCAACACAAACTGATCATCAGTGAGCAGGTTAATGCTAAGTAAGTGCCACTGACAGCACTGTTCATAACCCCGTCCATCACTTTACTGATGATCGAGAGTAGACTGATGGGGCTGTAATTGGCCAAGTTGGATTTCTCCTGCCTTTTGTGTACAGGACGTACCTGGGCAGATGCCAGTGTTGTAGCTGTAATGGGCCAGCTTGGCTGGGGGCACAGCAAGTTCTGGAGCACAACTCTTCAGTACTATTACCAGAATGTTGTCAGGGCCCATAGCCTTTGCAGTATCCAGGGCGTTCAGCCGTTTCTTGATATCACGTGGAGTGAATCGAATTGGCTGAAGACCGCTGGGGACCTCTGGTGGAGGCTGAGACAAATCATCCACTCGGCACTTTTGGCTGAAGATTGTTGCGAATACTTCAGCCTTATCTTCTCCACTTATGTGCTGGGCTCCTCCATCATTGCGGATGGGGATATTTGTGGCGCCTCCTCCAGTGATTGTTTAATTGTCCACCACCATTCATGACTGTTTGTGGCAGGTCCGCAGAGCTTAGATCTGATCCATTGTTTGTGGAAATGCTTAGCTCTGTCTATCACTTAGACTGCTTACGCTGTTTGGCAAGTAGTCCTGGGTTAGCTTCAGCAGGTTGACACCTCATTGTGAGGTATGGCTGGTGCCACTCCAGGCATGCCCTCCTGCACTCTTCATTGATCCAAGGTTGATCCCCTGACTTGTTAATGGTAGAGCGGGTAACATGCTGGGCCATGAGGTTACAGGTTGTCGTTGAGTAGAATTCTGCTGCTGCTAATGGCCCAAAGTGCCTCATGAATGCCCAGTCTTGAGTTACTACATCTGTTCAAAATTATCCCATTTAGCACGTTGGTAGTGCCACACAACACGATGGAGGGTATCCTCAGTGTGAAGGCGGGACTTTGCCTCCATGATGACTGTGTGGTGGTCACTCCTACTGATACTGTCTTGGACAGATGAATCTGCGGCAGGCAGGTTGGTGAGGATGAAGTCAAGTATGTTTTTCCCTTTCGTTGATTCCCTCGCCACCTGCCGCTGACCCAGTCTCGTAGCTATGAGCTGTAGGACTCAACCAGCTAGGCCTGTGGTGGTGCTACCAAGTCACTCCTGGTGATTGACATTGAATTTCCCTACCCAGAGTTGATTCTGCACCCTTGCCTTCCTCAGTGCTTCCTCCAAGTGATGTTCAATATGGAGGAGTACTGATTCATAAGCTCAGGGGTGTGGGGGGCGGTGGGTGGTGGGGTGGTGGGGTTTGCCACAGTACATGGTAATCAGCAGGAGGTTTCCTTGCCCATGTTTAACTGGATGCCATCAGTCTTCATGGGGTAAGGAGTTGATGTTGAGGACTCTCAGGGCAACTTGCTCCTGACTGTTTACAACTGTGCTGTCACCTCTGCTGAGTCGGTCCTGCAGGTGGGACAGGACATACCCAGGGATGGCGATGGTGGTTTCTGGGACATTTTCTGTCAGATATGATTCCGTGAGGATGACTGTGTCAGGCTGTTGCCTCACTAGTCTGTGAGACAGCTCTCCCAATTTTGGCACAAGTCCCCAGATGTTGGTAATGAAGGACTTCGCAGGGTTGACAGAGCTTGGTTTGGCTTTATCGTTTCCGGTGGCTAGGTCGATGCTGGGTGGTCTGTCCGGTTTCACTGCTTTTTATTGACATTTTAGTGGTTTGATACAACTGAGTGGCTTACTAGGTCATTTCAAAGTCAACCACTTTACTGCGGATCTGGAATCACAGAGGCATGACCAGCTGAGACAGCAGCTTTCCTTCCCTAAAAGGCATTAGTGAACCAGATGGATTTTTATGACAATCGAGCATTAGCCTTGTAATTCAAGATTTTTATTGAACACAAATTCCACCTGGTGGTGTTCGAACCCCAGTCCCCAGCGCATTACCCTGAGTCTTTGGATTAGCAGTCCAGTGACAATATCACAACGTCACCACATCATCGTGAAGCTTCATATCTGAGAGAGAGGCTCATAAATTTCAATAGGAGTCAACAGTACAAAACATTAAACAGGCACATATACCAGATAGATTATTATTTTATGGATGTATAGTAACAGAATCTCTGGGATATTTGCTTAATATTACACACTCCCTGCTGTAAATATTATAAATAGCAATCAGTTGTCAGGCAATGTGGACACACCATGTATTTTCTAAGATCCCTGAGTTTTTAGATTTCTAATGCAAAGAATGCCTCAATTATAAAATATACACCACCCACAGGTGAACTTTACATACAGGCAGTGTGAGCCTTACAAACGCACACACGCACGCATACACAAATATACACACATAGTGAAGGTTGAATACAGCAATATCCCCCTCTCTCATACACACACACAGCTCACCTGCTTGCAGACTTGTCCGTGGGTGTTCGTACAGAGCCTCAAGCACAGGGTTGGGCACAGCTCTGGCCAAACTTGAAACTTCTTACTTGCATCATCTGCCAATCTTCAAGTGGTGGGCTTGCCCTTGAGTCAGGAGAAAGTCTGGGGGAGGACATAGGCCCTTGTCCAGTCTGGGTATCAGATAGCAGCCAATCGGGGATGGGCTGGGAGAAAGTGGTATATTGCACCAGCTTGTGAGGGTACTGGTGCCACACAGCAGTAGATTGGGAGAAGCATTCAACAGCCTGAGAAAAACATTATTAAAGCAATTGAGCAACATGACCAATCACAGAGTCAAACTCCTTTTAATTGCTAGCCCTGTCTCCATAGGCCATGTGGTACCCCACGTTGGCATGACAGTATCTGCCACAGTTGCTGCAGTGGAAGACTGTGGGTTGAGAAGGTGCATGATTCTCTGGCCTCTGGTTTCTCTGGGCCCTCTTCTTGGCCAGCCGAGCTTTTTGTTTCTGCTCGCTTCTTCCCTAATTGCCCTTGTTCAGCCTCTAGAGGTCACAGCCATCAGCTGTCTCCAAATTGACAATGTCAATATCTACCATCTTCATATCTCCCTTACAGGTGTCCCTTACAGTGGTGATATGGACACTGAGGGGGTCGGGACCCAGTGGCCACTTCATCGTTAAGAAGGCCTTTGGGTATATGGCCATTAACCATCCGATGAACGTGGCTGAGCCAGCACAGGCATCGTTGGCTTAGCAATGACAGGAGGCTGAGGGAATTAGTATGTTCCAGGATTTCTGCATCTTCAGCCGTCTCCTGTACAGAACTGAGACCTGGACAACATACACTCAGTAGGAGAAAACACCGAACCGTTTCCACATTCTGTGTCTCAGACATATTCTCAGCATCTCTTGGCAGGATCAGGTCACCACCTTAGAGATCCTGGAGCGTGTTAATTCCATCAGCATATTCCCACAAACAACAATGTGATAATAACCCAGATCATCTGTTTTCAGTGACTGAGGGCTAAATATTGGCTCCAGGACAACAGGGAGAACTTCCCCTGTCCTTCTTCCAATTAGTGGTTGGGGTGATGTTGTCTTATCTACCTGAGAGGCCAGACTGAGCCTTGTTTCACTGTCTCATTCAAATGATAACTATGACAGTGCAGCACTCCCTCAGTACTGACCCTCTGGCAGTGCAGCTCTCCCACAGTTCTGACCAGCTGATAATGTAGAACTTCCTCAGTACTGGTGCTCAAGAAAGTCAGCATGAAATTTGTGCTCAGCTCTCTGGAGTGGCTCTGTGAACTCAGACTCAGAGCTACTCACTGAACCATGGGGAAGCCGTGATATTGGTGGAGGCTTCAGTCCCTCACACCACCGAGTCTTCATTACACACTGTAAGGGACAGGGGAATAGGCAGGACTGTCCTTCCCACACTTGGAACATCCATTTTCAAAAGATCAGAAATAGGAGCAGGAAGAGGCCATTCGGCTCCCAAAACTTGTTCCATCATTCAAAATAGAGGGTGAAACATTAAAATGCAGTGCTGTCTTCCTTCTGAGGTGGATGAAAAACTTGCAAAGCCACTATTACGAACCAGAACAGAGAACTTTTCCCTGGTGCCTTAGAAAAACCAAAATGGGGAAGTGGTGGTATTGTCACAGGGTTCGTTTTCCAGAGACCCAGGGTAATTCTCTGAGGCGCTGGGTTCACATCATGCTTTGGCAGATAGTGAAATTTGAATTCTATAAAAATCTAAAATTAAAAGTCTGATGATAACCACAAAACTATTGTCATAAAAACCCACCTGCTTCACTAACATCCTTCAGGGAAGGAAATCTGCTGCTGCCCTTAACTGGTTGGGCCTGCATGTGACTCCAGACCCACAGCAATGTGGTTGGTTCTTAAATGCCCTCTGAACAAGGGCAATTGGGATGTGCAATAAATGCTGGCTGAGCCAGCGACGCCCACATCCCATGAATGAATTTTTAAAAAAATCACAAAAAGCAAACTCCTTTTTCTGATGGTGTTTCTGGGAGCTTCTTTGTGTAAGTTCATTGCCCTGTTTCGTGCATTACAGCTGTGACTACACTTCAAAAGACAGTGTTTCATTGGCTATAAAGCATTTTGAGGCGTCCGTGGTCCTGAAAGGCGCTATATAAATGCAAGTCTATGTTAAAAGTTGCTGCACGGTGTCCCTGCAAAGACGCCTTCCCTTCGCTAGGTGGCGCTGCTGCTCCGTTTCTATTGGCCGGTAGAGCTGGAGAGCAGCGCCATCTCCTGGCGGAATGAGGGTCCACATTGAGGATTGAACCCTCACTGTCAAAACTCACACCTGAAGAATGGATGTTGATGTGGGGCTAACAGAGGGCGACAGGTATCCACATGTCAACCATGACTCAATGGGTAACACTGTCACCTCAGAGTGAGAAGGTCGTGGGGTCAAACCCCACTCCAGTCACCTGAGTACATATTAGATGCTGACAGTCCTTCTGCAGTGCTGAGGGAGTCCTGCATTGGCAGAGGTGCCGTCTCTCTCAGCTGAGACGTTGGGCAGGATTTTGTAGATCTCCACTGGTGTGTTTGGTGGTTTGGGGAGCTTGTACAGCACAGCACAAGGCCTGTCTGCCCCTACCTGTCCCCCATTCTATGGTGGGCAGTTCAGGCAGCAGATGGCCCAGTCGCCCTTGGGCCACTCAAGTGCCTCATGCGGGCCTGCCGCTATTTTACTCACTGCAGTGGGAGGCTGAGACCAAGTGGATGGCCCAGCAGCTATTGCCAGGCAAACTGATGTCAGGCAAGAAGAGGGGGTCGCTACAATGGATGTTCCCAGTTTGGGATGGGGGGGTGGGGTCCCCTGTTCCCATCAGAGACATTCCCACCCCACCCCACCCCACCCCCCCCACCCTCCCTCCCAGATCATACACCTTACCCCTTTAACCCTACGCCTGCCCTCTCAAGCCCAGCTCCCCAACCTCCCTCACTAGTGCCTGGGCAGCCAGGTCCCTCCAATTCCTGGGTCTTACCTTGAGCCCGGCCTCCGTAACCTCTTCTTCCTCTCCTTCTTCTTCGGGGACCGGCTGTCATCCCAGCCGTGGCCGTGGTTCAATCCTGCCGCTGCTGGGACCGCCGAGCTGCCGGCCAACCGGATGGATCGTCGAGGCTCTCCGAAGCCGCGGGGGGGGGGGGGGGGGGGGGGGCAGAAGTCTCACCCTCAGCCCATTAAAAGTGCAAAATGCCTGCAGGACAACCGCTTTATCTGTTCCGATGATGCTACATTCAAAAACAGTTCCTCTGACATGTCCTCCTTCTTCCTTAACCGAGGTTTTCCACCCACGGTCGTTGACAGGGCCTTCAACCGTGTCCGGCCCATCTCCCGTGCATCCGCCCTCACGCCTTCTCCTCCCTCCCAGAAACATGATAGGGTCCCCCTTGTCCTCACTTATCACCCCACCAGCCTCCACATTCAAAGGATCATCCTCCGCCATTTCCGCCAACTCCAGCATGATGCCACCACCAAACACATCTTCCCTTCACTTCCCTTATCGGCATTCCGTAGGGATCGCACCCTCCGGGACACCCTGGTCCACTCCTCCATCACCCCCTACTCCTCAACCCCCTCCTATGGCACCACCCCATGCCCACGCAAAAAATGCAATACCTGCCCCTTCACTTCCTCTCTCCTCACCGTCCAAGGACCCAAACACTCCTTTCAAGTGAAGCAGCATTTCACTTGCATTTCCCCCAACTTAGTCTACTGCATTCGTTGCTCCCAATGTGGTCTCCTCTACATTGGAGAGACCAAACGTAAACTGGGCGACCGCTTTGCAGAACACCTGAGGTCTGTCCGCAAGAATGACCCAAACCTCCCTGTCGCTTGCCATTTCAACACTCCACCCTGCTCTCTTGCCCACATGTCTGTCCTTGGCTTGCTACATTGTTCCAGTGAAGCCCAATGCAAACTGGAGGAACAACACCTCATCTTCCGACTAGGGACTTTACAGCCTTCTGGACTGAATATTGAATTCAACAACTTTAGGTCGTAAGCTCCCTCCCCCATCCCCACCCCCTTTCTGTTTCCCCCTTCCCCTTTTTTTTCCAATAAATTATAAAGATTTTCCTTTTCCTACCTATTTCCATTATATAAAAAAAATAAAAATACCCCCACTAGAGCTATACCTTGAGTGCCCTACCATCCATTCTTAATTAGCACATTCGTTTAGATAATATCACCAACTTTAACTTTAACACCTATGTGTTCTTTTGTACTATTGTCGTTGACATCTTTTGATGATCTGCTTCTATCACTGCTTGTTTGTCCCTACAACCACACCGCCCCCCCTCCACCTCTCTCTCTCTCTATCTCTCCGCCCCCCACACACACACCTTAAACCAGCTTATATTTCAACTCTTTCTTGGACTCGAACTCAAGTTCTGTCGAAGGGTCATGAGGACTCGAAACGTCAACTCTTTTCTTCATTTGCCACTGATCAGCCCATCTATATCTTCCTGTAATCTAAGGCTATCCTCATTATTTACCACCCCACCAATTTTCGTGTCATCCGCGAACTTACTGATCAACCCTCCCACATTCAAGTCTAAAATTATTTATATATACCATAAACAGCAAGGGACCCAACACTGATTCCTGTGGAACCCCACTGGACACGGGCATCCAGTCACAAAAACACCCCTCGACCTTCACCATCTGCTTCCTGCCACTCAGCCAATTCTGGACCCAGTTGGCCAAATTGCCTTGGATCCCTTGGGCTCTTACCTTCGTCATCTCCCATGCAGGACCTTATCAAAAGCCTTGCTCAAGTCCAAGTAGACTACATCAAATGCATTACCTTCATCTACACACCTGGTGTCCTGTTCAAAAAATTCAATCAAATTGGTCAGACATGACCTCCCCTTAACAAAGCCATGCTGATTGTCCTTGATTAATCCCTGCCTCTCCAAGTGTAGATTAATTCTGTCCCTCAGAATTGCTTCTAATAGTTTCCCCACCACTGAGGTTAGACTGACTGGCCTGTAGTTCCCTGGTTTATCCCTTCTTGAATAACAGTACCACATTGGCTGTCCTCCAGTCCTCTGGCACCTCTCATGTGACCAGAGAGGTACTGAAAATTATTGCCAGCACCCTTCCTAACTCCTCCCTTGCGTCACTCAAAAGCCTGGGATACATTTCACCCGGGCCTAGAGATTTATCGTCTTTTAAGCCTTCTGTGCTAATTTCTTTAATTTTAACAATCTCCTTCTGCCTGATTTCCATACCCACGATGTCCCTCTCACTTGTGAACACCGACACAAAGTATTAATTTAGAACCTTATCTATGTCTTCCGGCTCCACACACAAATTACCACTATGGTCCTTAATGGGCCCTACTCTTTCCCTAGTTATCCTCTTACTCTTAATGGTACTTGTAAAATAACTTTGTATTTTCCTTTATTTTACATGCTACTGTTTTTTCTATCCTCCTTTTTGCTGTCCTAATTTTAAGTTCCCCCCTACACATTCTATACTCCACTTGGGCTTCCGCTATTTTAAGCCCTCAGTATCTGCCATAAGCCTCCCTTTTTCTCTTTATCCAATCCTGTATATTCCTCGACATCCAGGGTTCCCTGGATTTGTTGGTCCCACCCTTTATCTTTACTGGAATATGTTGGCCCTGTACTCTCCCTATTTGCTTCTTGAATGAGCCCTACTGCTCTGATGCAGATTTACCTAAAAGTAGCTGCTCCCAGTCCACTCTGGCCAAATCATACCTGATATTAAAATCAGCCTTTTCCCCCGATTTAGAACTCTGGTTTCTGGCCCGGAGTGGGGAGAATAATGTCCCAGCCTCTGCCAGGTTAGAAGCTGCTTTTCCCCTGAAGGGATTGGAGTAAATCAACAATCCGACTGTCAGCTCCCGGGAAACTGTTCACCTCAGCACCAGGGGGAGAGGGAGGAGAGACCAGGAATGATTCCCCCCCCTCCACACTCCCGTCTGAATGGAGCTGGACACAGGCCCTGCCTTTTTCTCATTCGGTCTGGTGAATGTGTCTCTCCTGTTGTCCTCCTGTCCCTGACTCTTTCCAACAAGCACCAAGATGTAGCTTGGCTGGTGGTGAGAAAGGCCCTTGCCGTCAGATCCTTCCAACACGCCAGGAGTCTCACCCCCTCTGCACGCTGCCCTCGAGGTGGCTGTGGTGGGGATGAGACCATTGTTCACCTCCTTGTGGATTGTGCCTTTGCAAAGGTCTGGAGAGAGATGCAGTGGTTTCTGTTGAGCAGTTCTGTGACACAGGACTCTGTGCTCTATGGGCTGTTCCCAGGGACACACACGGAGACAAACATCAACTTGGTGAATGACGCTCTTAGGTCTGCCCGAAACTTGTTGGTCTTCCAGCGCAAAGAATTGTCCCCGAACGAGTGTTGCAGATTGGCACATTTCAAAGTCCAGGACTAGGTGCTGAGGGACGCACTAAAGCTTGGGACAGCTGCCGCAAAGGCCCAATGTGGAACGGTCGCTGTCTAAGATCTTTCTGCCGTCGTGAACCGAGGGGCTTGGAACTGCTGAGAGCCCCTCAGGCTGTACAGCTCAAAATGAATGTGTGCATTGAATACTAATTGTATTATAAATGTATTGAAGCACCTCAGAGAGCAACATGACGTATGTTGATAACTCCAATCCCATTGTCTGATTGTCTGCATTGACCATATTGAAATGATTTATAACATTCATTGATTGTATTGATGTACCTTGTGGTCCATGTGTAAAAGTTGATTCTGGTTGTACTTATGTGATGGTGAATTTGAAATGTTTTGGAATGTTCTTCCAGGTATTTTATGAATAAAGTATATTTTTCAAAAAAAAGTTTTCCTCTTCGCAGATGCTGCCAGACCTGCTGAGTTTTTCCAGGTATTTTTATTTTTGTTTCAGATTTCCAGCATCCGCAACTTTTTGCTGTAATTTTTTTTTCACAGTTGCTGAAAGGATTCCCTGCAGCACTGATCTTTATTCACCTCACCATCTCCTGGATAAACCCCTTTAATACAGGAACCAGACTCTGGGTTTATTCTCGCGGAACCGATTTCAGATGTTTTTGGCGCGTCGGCATCACGTGATGTTCAAAACTAAAAGCGCGGGACGGGGGCGGGGCTGGATT
This sequence comes from Carcharodon carcharias, assembly GCF_017639515.1. NCBI lineage: Eukaryota > Metazoa > Chordata > Chondrichthyes > Lamniformes > Lamnidae > Carcharodon > Carcharodon carcharias. The sequence continues at coordinate 502,720 of NC_054495.1, forward strand.
GTCACATTGTCAGTGAGTTGGGGGCGGGGCTGGATTGTCACATTGTCACTGAGTTGGGGGGGGTGTTGTGTCAGGAATAATGACCCAGCTTCTGTCAGGACAAGCCGGGTTAAAAGCTGCTTTAGCCCTGAAGGGCTAGGAATAAATCAACGATCCGAGGACCGGTTCCAGGGAAACTGTTCACTTCAGCCCCGGGGGGAGATGGAGAGAGACCGGGAATTATTCACCCCCCGCCCCCCACGTCTGAATGGAGCTGGACACAGGCCCCGCATCTATGTTCCGGTTTAAGTTCCATGTTCAGGTTGTAACTGAGTTGTAATGTTGTGTTGATTTTGATGTTTTACTGATTTCAATACCATCCGGTTATTTTTAATTCTGGCGGATTTTATTTCTCTCCCTCCGGGATTGTGTTTCTAACCCGTTTGTCCCTCTCGTGTTGTCCCCCTGTCCCCGGCTCTGAGCGGATCCCTCTCTCGGGGAATGGATGGAAAGGAGCTGCAGGTACTGTCAGTGTCTCACACCCGGGGGGGGAAACTTTCCTTTATCTTCACCGGGATTCAGCTCTTTATTCTCCGGCTCCTGGTTGGATGGACTCGGGGACACTTCATCCTCTCTGACCGGGATTATTGGACAGTTTTCACCCCTTGCTGCAGGGCTCAGACTGAGGACTGGAGCCCGTGTCCCGGGTGGAGGGAGGGAGAGCCCAGGGTTCAGACCGGACCATGGGCTGGGAATGAGGGTCTGTTACTGGAGACAGTGTGTGATTATCCAAAAAGGCGGGAAAGTGACCGGAGCAATGATGAGGATCAGGTTGGAGTGGAGGGAGAGACGGAGACAGAGGGAGAGACAGACAGACAAAGAGCGAGAGTCAGGTATTTGCTAATAGCAACTCCGGGCCAGTCTCAGTTTGTGCAGCGGGAGAAGCCATTCATTCTCCGCCGGCTCGGTGCGCATGCGGCTCTCCAGAGCCCGGGCTCTTTCTCCAGCTCCGGGCCGCATGCGCAGATTCTATCTTTTCCCCAGGGGGCGGGGATCAAACCCACGCATGCGCGTATTACGTTCCTCTTCAGTCATCAACCTGATCAGGAAGTGAGTCTGTTGTAAAGGGGGTAACTGTGTTTTCTTGTTGCAGGGACACAACTTACAGAAACTACTCCTGTTGCTCAATGTTGTTGCTGCTGTTTCAGGTAAGTGCTGTGACTGCTGGAACATTTCAGCAGTGATCAAAGGGAGGGGGAATCAGGAATTCATCTTGCTTTAGGGAGCTGTGTGTACTGCAAGTGGAGCCATTGAGGGAGTGGACACAGTAGGTTCACATCACACACCATGATCATGAGAGCTGAAGGGAAGGCAGTTAATGTCTTCAGATTAACCCCTGTGATGTGAACAGTGGGATCTGGACACAGTAGGTTCACATTACACATCATGATCCTGAAACTTTTTGTGTGGATTTTGATGGTGAATTCAAAGTGACGACAATGATGATGATGAAGAAAACAGCAACAAAGACAAAGTTTGAGCTCTGCTGCGTTTAGTGGATCTTAATGCTGGTCTTAGCCTAATTCTGGTTTAGCCCTAATGTCGTTGATACAGCAAAATCTCCAGCACCTGCTTAACGGAAAAGCACCAGCACTAGGCCAGAGGTTGCCGATAACTGTTCAGGTGACAGGGAAGACATTGGACCGAGGTACCTGCGGACCGGCATTATTTTGTTAAGCGGGTGCTCATAGAGTCATTGAGGTCTACAGCACAGAAAAAGGCCCTTCGGCCCATCGACTCTGCGTCAGTCAAACAAGTACCTAACTATTTGACGCCTGTTTTCCAGCACTCGGCCCATAGCCTTGTATGCCATGGTATCGCAAGTGCACATCCAAATACTTCTTAAAAGTTGTGAAGGTTTCTACCACCCTTTCAGGCAGAGAGTTCCAGATTCCCAACACCCTGTGGGTGAAAAAATTCTTCCTCACATCCCCACTGAACCTCCTGCCCCTTACCTTCAATCGATGCCCCCTGGTTATTGATCTCTCCATCAAGGGGAAAAGTTCCTTCCTGTCTACCCTATCTATGCCCCTCATAATTTTATACACCTCAACCATGTCCCCCCTCGATCTCCTTTCCTCCAAGGAAAATAACCCCAGTCTATCCAATCTTTCCTCATAACAAAAACTCTCCAGCTCAGGCAACATCCTGGTAAATCGCCTCTGCACTCTCTCTAGTACAATTACATCCTTCCTATAATGCGGATTCCGGAACTGCACGCAATACTCTAGCTGTGGCCTAACCAGAGTTTTATACAGTTCCAGCATAACCTGGAGGAGGCACCAACAGAACAAGGAGGCTAACAAACAGTCAAAAGAAAAAACTTAGAGGAAAAGATTACAGAAGGGAAGAGCTGCTATCCAAGCAAGTAGCGGCGAATATCTCAAGCAGACACCAGTGGCAGCTGCTTCTCAGGCGAGGAAGGGCCGAAAAATCTCTACCAACCAGAAAAACAGCAAAGCACCAAGGCCGTAAAGGAGTCCAAGGGTTCCCAGCTGAGAAACACCAGAGGTGGCGAGGGGCCCAGTGATCACCGGGAGCAGCATTGCTGCCAACGTTCCCCAGCTCCAGGAATGTGAGAACAGCAACACAACCAGCGCAGCCCGGCCCTGGGAAACCAGGAGCAGCAACACAACCAGCGCAGCCCGGCCCTGGGAAACCAGGAGCAGCAACACAACCAGCGCAGCCTGGCCCTGGGAAACCAGGAGCGGCAACACAACCAGCGCAGCCCGGCCCTGGGAGTGTACGAGAGTATGCTTCTGGCCGGCAGCATGTCAGAATCCATGAGGAAAGGCATCATCACCCCCATCTACCATTGGAAGGGGAAAGGGAGGAAATTAGAAATGTTAGACCTATTTCACTGCTGACTGTGGACTATAAAATTTGGTCCAAGCTCATTGCCAATCGGGTCACCTCTGCTTTGGATTTGACGTCCAGCCTGACCAGACCTGTGTTGTACCCTGTGGGAAGATCTCATCCCTGAGTAGTGCAAGGCTATGTACAAGACATGGGTGTGGACACCTGCCTCATCAGCCTGGACCAGGAGAAGGCCTTTGACAGAATAACGCAGACCTACATGGTGGATGTACTCTCTAAAATGGGGTTTGGGGAGGGAATCTGCAATTGGATCCAACTGCTCTACACAAACATCACTAGTGTAGTTTCAATCAATGCGAGGGAATCAGAAAGCTTTCCAATGAAATCTGGAGTCAGGCAGGGCTGCCCTCTCTCCCCTATCCTGTTTGTGTGTTGCATAGAATCCTTTGCTGAGTCCATCAGGAAGGATCTGGGAATGATAGGATTGATTATGAGGTGTGAGGCACTCTGGGATTGCTGTACATGGCGCAGGTGTTGCCCGTACCCTGATCTTGTGCAGCTATGGTCAGCCGAACCACCTTCAACTTTTTATCCGGAGGTCAAAGATGGATTGTGTCCATGGGGATGCCAGAGGCTCTGGATAGAGAGGTGTGGGTGGGAGAAAGATGTGCTCAACATCGCCCTCATCCTGCTGGCCATTTTTGTGTAGTCGCATCAAGTTGTGCGTAGACCCTCGGTATGCAAACAGCAAGTGTCACTCTGTGCTGAGGTTTGTGAAGGATGGGTCTGGCCACGCTGCCGCGGAACGCTCCAAATAGTTGGACCATGCCGTACCACCTGTCCCTCATGGAGAAGTTTATGCAGAAAATGCCTTCTGACCACAAGCCCATCAGGCAGTGGCCTGCATACAATGTCCTTGAGGCCCTGTGGGAAAAGAAGATGATGAATCCTGTTGGATGGTTCCCTGTGTAGCCTGTCAGGCATTTGGCAGAAAGCCTCATCGCCAGAACTTTCCAACAAGCACCAAGACATGGCTTGGCTGGTGGTGAGAAAGGTCCTCCCCGTCAGATCCTTCCTACATGCCAGGTGCCTCACCCCCATTGCTCTGAATATGGCTTTGGTGGGGTAGAGACCGTTGTTCAACTTCTTGTGGAATGTGCCTTTGCAAAGAAAGTCTGGAACAAGATGCAGTGGTTTTTGTCGAGGTTCATCCTGAGCAGTTCCATGACACAGGACTCTGTGCTCTACGGGCCGTTCCCAGGGACACACACTGAGACAAACATCAACTGCAGCTGGAGGATCATCAACTCAGTGAAAGACGCTCTTTTGTCTGCCCGAAACTGTTGGTTTTCCAGTGCAAAGAGTTGTCCCTGACCGAGTGTTGCAGACTGGCACATTCCAAGGTCCAGGACCACGTGCTGAGACATGCACGACTGCTTGGAGCAGCCGGCGTAAAGATGCGATGGGGCAAGCTCACTGTCTCTGACCTTCCAGACAGAGCGCACAGAGGGGCTGGGAATTGTATAGACCCCTCGGGCTGTATGCTAGACATTGGTTTGATATATTAAATATCACATGTATCACGGTGGTATTGAGGTATCTCAAGTGCAACATTATGTCAAATTTGAATTTCATTGTTCTTTGTGTAATGACCATTTTGAAATGATTTGGAATGTTCATTCAGATTTCTTTCTCCAAAACTATACTGTATTCATAAAATAATGACCATGAGAGTTGAAAGGAAGGCAGTTAATGTCTTCAGATTAACCCCTGTGATGTGAAGAGTGGGATTTGGACAGTGAGCAACACTGGGTGACACTGGGATGGGTGACTGGGATCCGGTGGGACTGGGATGGGGTCGTGAGCACTGGGATCAGGAGTCTGAGACAGTCCTGGGATCAAATAGAACTGGGAATTGTCCAAGAGCATGGGGAGTAGAGTCATCAGGACTGGGGATTCCAATCTTACATTTCAGGGTCAGTTTTCTGTTCCTGAGCTCCACCTCACATTATGCACCCACAGTCTGTGATTTTTCTCCCAAGGGGAGGTGATCAATATCCTGATATGTTCTCCCAGCATGTGTACGAATGAAAAACATGTGATTGAAAGTGCTGTCCAGCTGCTCTGTGCTTACAAATCTCCAGCACGAGCTGGTTTTAGTCGAAGGCCCTTAATGCCTGAGCTTTAACCTTCCCTCAGAAATGCAAAGAGTGAGTTACTGATAAGTGTTTCTTGTAAATCGAGCATCGCAGTGTAACTATGTGAAGCTTGGAATGTAATGTACCATCAGGGAGGTTATATCTGTGGATAAGTACTTTCAATCTTTTCCAGGTGATTCGCCTGTCCCAGTTTCTGGGTTCCTTGGGGAGCAGGTTGTGCTGCCCTGTACCTACAAGGGGACTGCCCCAGTCTCAGATTTACAGGTAATCTGGGGGACACCCAATTATGAATTTTTACACAAGTTTGTCGATGGGAAAGATGATTTGACAGAACAAGACCCACAATTCAGAAACAGAACAAACCTGTTCAAAGATCAACTGGATCAAGGCAACTGGTCAGTTCTGATCTCTGACCTCAGGGAGTCAGACCAGAACAAATATGAATGTCAGATTTACAGGAGGATGGGTTTGCGCTTTAGTTGGGAGCAAGTTGATTCCGTTCTTCTTTCTGTGACAGGTGAGCAGTTTCTGGTTTTGACATTCTTCATTTAATTTCTGATTTTATGCTTTCAGAAGTCAGTGATTATTTTGTTGGACTAATTTAGAGTCTTTGAAAAGTTCTTCAGTTTGTTTCACACAAAATACTAAACAGATGAAGTTTTCTGCATGTGTTTTCAGCTCTTACATTTGAACATGCTGCAGAGACAGGTAGTAACATCGGAAGGTTTGAAATGCTGTGTGATATTTCACCATAGAATGATTCTGTGAGAGTGAGTGGTGTGGGTCACTGTTACCTGTAACTGGCCCTGAAACTACCTGGAATTGTTATTTCTGTTTGAGTCTCACCTTCCTGTCTCTCAGATACAAAACTCTGAGGATTCCTGCTTCCCACTAGCAGTTTGGAATTCTGTGTGGAAAGTCTTGGTACAATTATAACCGAATCCTCCTGTTGGGAAACTGAGGGGATTTGGTGTAACACTGGTTGATGTCAGTGGAGAGTAATATTGACCTGGGTGTAAATCTGTGTTTCACCCAATCCCGCGGCTTTCCTGATCTGCAAATTAGTTTAAAATTCCCGCTCTATTTCAGCGGACTGTTGGGTTTATTTGGAGGGAGGTTGTTGCTGGTCAGTGTCCAGTTATCTCAATTTGGAAAGCATGTATCCATCACATTGTGGGACAGTGTGTGTGCGTGCAAGAAGCTGTGGGGTGGCCTGGTGTGTGTGTGATTGTTGGTATCTAACCTCCCACATCCCGCCAGGTCCAGAATTAACCAAGGATGTGTTTGTAGTGGGGTTGGTTCTGAAACACTAGGTGCTGAAGGTCTCTGCTGTTAGTTTTGTTAGTGTGTCCCAGTCTGTTAATGTCTTCATTCTGTCTCTACATCATGTACTTTGTCCAGGAGCACAGCCTGGATTTGGATTTGGATTTGGGATTGGAGTTGCTGTTGGTTTTTTTGCTGGAGTTTTGCTTTCTGGAATTGTGGTTTGTGTCTTCCAAAGGCGACCAAAATGGTGAGTTCTAGAATGTTTCATTGTTTCCATTTTAATCCTGTTTTTGTTTTATAATGTTTTCTTAAATGTTGCTGACATCTAAACCTGTCCATTTACTGAGCTGTGAGGATGCTTCAATCCACCCTATCATTGAGCAGCACTATCCAATCACTTCCAGCTTGTCATCCTGCGCAGTCCGGTGCGAGTGCCCTTCCGCTGGCTCTCTGCCCGGCTGCAGGATGGCGCAGAGACCGAGTACCGCTTTCTGGGCCATAACTCCGGGATGGACGGTGGGATTGACACATGGTCAACAGCTGCTTGTGGGGCTTTTGTTATGAGGACAGGTTGAGTAGGTTGGGCCTGTACTCATTGGAATTTAGAAGAATGAGAGGCGGCCTTATTTGAACATAAAAGATTCTTCAGGGGGCTTTTCAGGGTAGAAGCGGTGAGGTTGTTTCCCCTTGTGGGAGAGTCTAGGACCAGACGGTATACTCTCAGAGCAAGGGGTCGCCTGTTTAATACAGAGCTGAGGAGGAATTTCTTCTCTGAGGGTTGTGAATCTGCAGAGGGCTGTAGAGGCTGGGTCGTTAAGTATATTCAAGGCTGAGATAGATTTTTAATCCGTAAGGGAATCGGGGGTTATGGGGAACAGGCAGGGAAGTGGAGTTCAGGATTATCAGATCAGCCATGATCTCATTGAATGGCAGAGCTGACTTGATGGGCTGAATGGCCTATTTCTGCTCCTGCATCTTATGGTCTTATGCCTTGGCTGGCTACGGAAAACGGTAGCTGTGCGCTGCCCACAGTGCATTGCCTGGCCGAGCTAGAGCCCAGAGACCGGAAACTGGTTTTCATTGAATAATTTTGGCGTGCTGTGCCCGAACACTTCGCTGCACAGGAGGCTGCTAGACAGCCGAGCAGGCAGTTTAACATCTCAGCTGAAAGACAGCACTTCCAACAGTTCAGCACTCACTCACTCATTTTGGTATCTCCCCCCCGACTCCCCTGTCATTTGGGGCGTCCCGTGCCACAAGGGTTTGATTGTAAATCTGCTGCTGTTCATCCTTGAATTTATTTAGGACTGAGATAGACAGATTTTAACATTCTCACCCTTTTATCAAACATTCTGTGGCCTCACTCCTCCCCATGTGTAACCTCCTTCAGCCCCACAACCCTCAGATCTCTGCACTCCTCCAATTCTGTTGTCTTCAGACTCCCTGATTTTCCATCGCTACATCACTGGTGGATCAGTCTTTCGCTGCCTGGCCCCGAGCTCTGGAATTTCCTCCCTCAACCTCTGCCTGTCTATGTGTGTCTGTGTCTGTCTCTCTTCCTTACCTCCCAACAACACCATTTGCTCCTTAAAGCCTAACTCACTGCCTGAACCATTGTGTAGCTCAGTGTCAAATTTTGTTTCATAAGCATTTAGGATATGTTCTGTTCAAGGTTCTATATAAACACAAGTTGTTGTTGTTCAGTCTCCTCCTGCACTTTCCAAACCACCGCCCTTTAACCCGGACATTAGATGATTCAGTCACTGGGAAGGCCATCTCGAATTCCCTTCGCTCACTCAATATCCACATCTCCGTGCTCACCACCTGTCTCCACATACACCCCTTGCAGTGGGAGCAGAAACTATTGTAGGGTTCTCTAACTCTATCCCCTGGCCCTCCCTCTGTCAGTCAGCACAGCTCCTGTGGAGTGTCCAGCTCTTGCCCATTGCATCCCCTGTGAGCCTGCTCTCCTCTACAGTCTGTGCTCCATCAACGTGCAGCTCCTGTGACCCATTTTCCAGCTGCCATTGGTACCCAGGACGTTGAGTGTAATTTAATTGGGTCTGTGCTCCTGAACGGCTCCTTTACACACTTGTCCAAAGTGTTGGATTCTTTTAATGTCACCTGAAATCTGCTGGTTTTTCTGTCCTAGGAAAAAAAATAGACACCAGAACACAAAATAGACACCAGAACACTCAAAATGAAGCGTCTTACATTGTCACAGTGATGGTTTTTCTCTCCTAGGAATTGTGTTCAAAATCGACACTCCAACAATCGAAATGAAGCATCTAAGGATGTCCCTTTGACAGGGGTGAGCTGTCCAGGTAGAGCACAGGGCCTTGTGACAACAGCACCTGAGCATCAGAATGGAGAAGAAAACCTTGTGGGGAACAAGACTGTCCAGCACTAACTGAGTTTCCCCTGCACTGAGCCTGTGTCAGGGAGGGGAAGATCAGGCCAGTATTGTGGTTATCTAGTGATTCCTGGTGGAATGTCTGAGCTCAGGATTGGGATCAACAATCACTTCCCACTTTGTACAAACCGTCCTGACCAGCACAATCTCAGGAGGGAAACTCCCAGTGGAACTATAATCCCTTTACTAAGAAAACTGTCCAAGTATTTCATTCTCTGCATTATCTCTCAGCATTCCTGTTACAGACTGTGTCCATACCCAATCTCAGGAATGTACAGGACCATCTTTAACAAAAACAGAATTACCTGGAAAAACTCAGCAGGTCCGGCAGCATCGGCGGAGAAGAAAAGAGTTGACATTTCGAGTCCTCATGACCCTTCGACAGAACTTGAGTTCGAGTCCAAGAAAGAGTTGAAATATAAGCTGGTTTAAGGTGTGTGTGTGGGGGCGGAGAGAGAGAGAGAAGTGGAGGGGGGGGTGGGGCTGTGTAACCCATTGATCACTCCCTGTGTGAGATGTTTACTTCCTACTGATGAGTGAGTGGGAACATCTGGCAGTTCCTGGTGACTTTATTCACTTGGTGTGGATGATGCTGCCAGGGTCCTATTTATTGTCCATCTCTACTTGGACCACTGCAGTCTTGTTGTGATTTGTGCTCCCATAGAGGTAAATATGGGAAGAGGCTTCAGAAACTCCCTCTGCAACAGCATCCGCTCGGTAAAAACCTGCAACGACATTATTGTCAGCAACTGTTTTATATCCTGAATTCAGACTGTAGATAGTTCACAGATTGAAACTGTTTCTTGCCAAAAATTATGAAGATATATTCGGTATATTTTAATTTTGTCTTTTTTTATAAAGTTTTTTGTGGCAAACAGTGAGTGGTCATATTTTACAAATGTTGTATAAAATTTCTAATGTAAATATTTTCTGAATGTGCCGATACATTTCAGTCTGGTATATGTTTTACCCTTCTACATGTTGTTTTTGATCCAAGATCTAATTAAAGATAAACCGATGCTGAAATGAGTGGATGTACAGTCTGATGTTTAATGACTCTGGTAGTCACTGCCTGAATAGAGGCCATGCTGTCTGCAGGCAGTAAGTCTCCCGATGTGAGAAGTGAATGAGATTGGCTGAAGACTGGTATCTGTGATTGTGGGAATTTCCGGAGGACAGGAATGATCATCCAGTCAGCCGTTCTGGTGATTGGGGTGCTGGGGAAGGGAAGGCGTGGAGAGAGGGATTGGGAGGGAGGGAGTGTGTGATCTCCCTTCACCTTTCCTGGGGTGGAAGTGGTTTTGGCATGAACAAGCAGAGCAATTCAACTTCTTCAGGGGTGGAGACCCTTACACAGACACAGAGAGAAAATACAGGAACATGGAAATAGTATTCACACATCACAATAGCAACTGAATAATGACAGGAGTCCAGATTTGTTCCTGAACCTCGTCATGAACAAGTTATATTTTATAATGTTAAAAAATATTTTATAAATGTCCCAAGGTGCTTCACAGGAACATGCTAAAAGAGAATTTGATACCAAACCACATCTGGAGATATTAGGTCAGAGGATGAAAATGAGATCAGTTTTCCAGAGCTTGGGGCCCAGACAACTGAATTGCAGACACCTTTTAAGGAAAAATTCTCTTTTAATATAAATGTAGTTACATTGCAGCCCCCCAAAACACAAATTCTCTTTGGCTGCCAGTTTCTCCTGCTGCCTCCATCCTTCTCCACCTGGCTGAACTTGTTCTCACCTTTAACTCCACTCACTCACTCCACATCAAAGGTGTGAGCTATGAGCACTCACGTGGACACTAGCTCTGCCGGCCTTTTAGTAGGATATGTGGAACTTCCCTTGGTCCAGTCCTACTCGGGCCCCATCCCCCACCTCTTTTACTTCTACGTTGATGATGATGACTGAATTGGTGCTGCTTTAGACTCTCAGCCTGAACTGGAAAATTTCTTCAACTCTGCTTTCATTTTCCACCCTTTCCTCACCTTCACACAGTCCATTTCCAACTCTTGCTTTCCTCAAATTCTCTGTCAGCATTTCTGGGGATAGTCTGTCAAAGAATATTCACTAGAATCCCACCCAATCCCACAGCTACCTCGACGATACTTCTCACAAGTTTCTCCCACTTGGTAACATCTGTTCTGATCATACAACTGATCTTTTGCCTCAACCTATTCCCTAACACTGTGGTTAACAAGGCCCTCATCCCAATTCTGCCACTTATTCTCTCACCCCTCTGACACCACCACCACACTCCCCCCCCCCCCCCCCCCCCCCCCCCCCCCCCCGCCCCCCTGCCCACTGAAGACCACATCAGTAGTCCCCTTGTGCTCACCTTCCACCCCACCATTCTGGAGTGGGGTTTAAACCCACAGCCTTCAGACTCTGAGTGAGTGTGTTACCCACTGAGTCATGGCTGACATGTGGGATACCTGCAGCCCTCTGTTAGCCCCACATTAACATCCATCCTTCATCTGTGAGAGTTTTGACAGAGGGGATTTAATTTCATAAGGTTTAATCCTCAATGTGGATCCTCACTCAGGGTAAGTGAAGGTTGGAACATTTGACCAGCTGTGTTGTAGCCCTTTCTCTCTGACTACATTCACTGTGTAGGAAGACTCGCTGCTGGGAGCAGAACCTTGTTAGACAACGCCTTTAGATTCAGCCGCTTACTTAACATTGCATCGAAGCCTGATCCTGATGTCTGGCAGGAGTTTCCTGAAAGGGACCAGGACAGGAATGTCATCAAGTCATTCCCCTCTCTCTCTCTGAGCACTAAGATCAATATTAGCTGCTGCTCTGGCTGAGGCATCTTTTCCCTCTGGGGTCCAGATGGTCCTTTAGTCAGATCCACATGAGGGGATATTAGGGGAAAAAACATATTCCAAGTTTTAGGCAGATTCTCAAAGAAGGGAAGAGAGATGTGGGGAGGTTTAATCTGGCATCGCAGTGAAGCTGGTGTCGGCCAGAATTTCATGCTCAGCTCTCTGGAGCCGCTCTGTGAACTCACGATCTTCAGACTCAGAGCTATCCACTGAGCCAAAGGGGAGCGGGGGAGTTTGGGGAGGTTTCAGTCCCTCACACCACCGGGTCCCTTACACACTGTATGGTACAGGGGAATAGGCGGGGCTGTGCATCCCACACTGGGAACATCCATATCAAACACATCAGAAATAGGAGCAGGAGGAGGCCTTTCAGCCCCTCAACACCCTTTCCCCCCTCATTAAGATCATGCCTGATCTTGTACATCAACTCCACTTTCCACCTGATCATCACATCCTGGAATTCTCTTCGAGTCAAAATCTCTCAGCCTTGAATATACCGGTTGGCTTTCACATCTCCTGGGATCCAATTCAGGACAGCATTGATTCAGTGCTGAGTGTCTGTATTAAAATCCAACAATGACTTAGTGGGATCACTCTCACTTCTGAATCCCATTCCAGAGACATGAGCCCCATATCCAGTCTAACATTCCCAGTGCAATACTGAGGGAGTGCTGAACTTTCGGGGTTTCACTAAAGGGAGTACTTCGCTGTCGGAATATCAGTACTGAGGGAGTTCTGCACTGTTGAAGAGTCAGTACTGAGGGAGTGCTGCATTGTCGGAGGGTCAGTACTGAGGGAGCGCTGCACTGTCAGAGGGTCAGTACTGAGTGAGTGCTGCACTGTCGGAGGGTCCACATCCCGGGAGAGCTGCACTGTTGTATATGCTGTTGTTCGGATGAAACATTAAACCGAAGCCTGTCTGCTCTCTCAGAGAAATGAGAAAAATCCCATGGTCACTATTTGGAAGTTAATCGGGGGGAGTTTTCCCGAAGACCTGGGCCCAATATTTATCCCTAAAGCCACATCATTAAAAACAGGTGATCTGCTTTTGTCCCGACCCAGCATTTGTGGGAGCTTGCTGTGCACAAATTCACTACCGCATTTCATGCATTACCATGGTTCAAAAAGAATTCACTTCCCAGTTTGTATATTATTTTATTGTAAGTAGTAAAGTATGTTGTTGATTATAAATCACTTTGGGAGATCTTGTGTCCATGAAAGCTGCTACATCAATGCAAGTCTTGTCATCAAAGAAGCTCAAAATATCTCTCTGCAATACTGGCCTTTGTTCACCTGGTGGCGCTGGTGCTCAGCAGCGGCATCAAGTGACTGACTCCCTGGCAGCGGAGAGACCATGATCATGAAGCTGTTTCTGGCAGGACGAGACCAGCCCATTGCACTTCGCGTGTGCTGACGCCTGCGATGTCCCCAAGTGCGGGATACTCGACTGCAAAATTTATGGTAGTGGGGGACTCCGTTCGTGCTCTCTCTGAAAAAGAAAGAAACCCTTTAATACAGGAACCAGATTCTGGGTTTATCTGACTGAACCCCTTTAATACAGGAACCAGACTGTGGGTTTATCTGACTGAACCCCTTTAATACAGGAACCAGACTGTGGGTTTATCTGACTGAACCCCTTTAATACAGGAACAAGTCTCTGGGTTTATCTGACTGAACCCCTTTAATACAGGAACCAGTCTCTGGGTTTATCTGACTGAACCCCTTTAATACAGGAACCAGATGCTGGGTCTATTTGACTGAACGCCTTTAATAAAGGAACCAGACTCTGGGTTTATCTGACTGAACCCTTTAATGCAGGAACCAGACTCTGGGATTATCTGACTGATCCCCTTTAATTAAGGAACTAGACTGTGGGTTTATCTGACTGAACCCCTTTAATACAGGAACCAGACTCTGGGTTTATTTTTACTGGACCCCTTTAATACAGGAACCAGACTCTGGGTTTATTCTCACTGAATCCCTTTAATACAGGAACCAGACTCTGGGTTTATCTGACTGAACTCCCTTAATACAGGAAGCAAACTCTGGGTTTCTCACTGAATCTCTTTAATACAGGAACCAGACTCTGGGTTCATTCTCACTGAATCCCTTTAATACAGGAACCAGACTCTGGGTTTATCTGACTGAACACCGTTAATACAGGAACCAGACTCTGGATTATTCTCACTGAACTCCTTTAATTCAGGAACCAGACTCTGGGTTTATTCTTACTGGACCACTTTATTACAGGAACCAGACTCTGGGTTTATTCTCGCTGAACCCCTTTAATACAGGAACCAGACTCTGGGTTTATTCTCGCTGAACCCCTTTAATACAGGAACCAGACTGCGGGTTTATTCTCACTGAACTCTCTGTTGTTATCTGTTTGTGTTTTATCCACCCGCTCTTGGCTGTAACAGGAGGGAGTGTTCAGTCCGGAGTCACTATGGGATTGTTTATTTGGTATATAATTTAGCTGAAAGCCACATATCTCTTGCTGCTCGGATATTTCAGTCTTTGCTGCGGTTTTCTCACTGCAGAGGGTGTTTTTCCTGGTTTATTCAGTGGAGCGGGTGCGCCCAGAAAGAGAGAATGAAACAAACGAGTTGTTTTGAGGTAAAGGGAGAGACTGAGCGGCCGGTAGTTTTCGGCTGTGTCGATTGAGATGCTGCGGGTCTGTTGGTGAATAAAAAGCCAGTTTCCTCTATCGGATCGCTGCAGATTTCTGAAATAGTGAAAGGATCGACTTTTACCTTTAACCCTGTATTGGCCGGAATGGATGGAAAGGGAGCTGTGGGGACCGGGAATGGGGGGTTTGGATGCGGGTGAAATGTGGGGCAAAAGGAAACTGAAGTGATCCGCGAACCGGGGATTAACATTAAAAAAATAGAACTGGGATCGGGAGGGAGAACAAAAACAAAAACAGAATTACCTGGAAAAACTCAGCAGGTCCGGCAGCATCGGCGGAGAAGAAAAGAGTTGACGTTTCGAGTCCTCATGACCCTTCGACAGAACTTGAGTTCGAGTCCAAGAAAGAGTTGAAATATAAGCTGGTTTAAGATGTGTGTGTGGGGGGCAGAGAGAGAGAGAGAGAGAGGTGGAGTGGGGGGGGGGGTGGTGGGGGTGTGGTTGTAGGGACAAACAAGCAGTGATAGAAGCAGATCATCAAAAGATGTCAACGACAATAGTACAATAGAACACATAGGTGTTAAAGTTAAAGTTGGTGATATTGCCTAAACGAATGTGCTAATTAAGAATGGATGGTAGGGCACTCAAGGTATAGCTCTAGTGGGGGTGTTTTTTAAAAAAAATAATGGAAATAGGTGGGAAAAGGAAAATCTTTATAATTTATTGGAAAAAAAAGGAAGGGGGAAACAGAAAGGGGGTGGGGATGGGGGAGGGAGCTCACGACCTAAAGTTGTTGAATTCAATATTCAGTCCGGAAGGCTGTAAAATGCCTAGTCGGAAGATGAGGTGTTGTTCCTCCAGTTTGCGTTGGGCTTCACTGGAACAATGCAGCAAGCCAAGGACAGACATGTGGGCAAGAGAGCAGGGTGGAGTGTTAAAATGGCAAGCGACAGGGAGGTTTGGGTCATTCTTGCGGACAGACTGCAGGTGTTCTGCAAAGCGGTCGCCCAGTTTACGTTTGGTCTCTCCAGTGTAGAGGAGACCACATTGGGAGCAACGAATGCAGTAGACTAAGTTGGGGGGAATGCAAGTGAAATGCTGCTTCACTTGAAAGGAGTGTTTGGGTCCTTGGACGGTGAGGAGAGAGGAAGTGAAGGGGCAGGTGTTGCATCTTTTGCGTGGGCATGGGGTGGTGCCATAGGAGGGGGTTGAGGAGTAGGGGGTGATGGAGGAGTGGACCAGGGTGTCCCGGAGGGAGCGATCCCTACGGAATGCCGATAGGGGGGGTGAAGGGAAGATGTGTTTGGTGGTGGCATCATGCTGGAGTTGGCGGAAATGGCGGAGGATGACCCCCTTGTCCTCACTTATCACCCCATCAGTCTCCGGATTCAAAGGATCATCCTCCGCCATTTCCTCCCTGAGTAGTGCAAGGCTATGTACAAGACATGGGTGTGGACACCTGCCTCATCAGCTTGGACCAGGAGAAGGCCTTTGACAGAATAACGCAGACCTACATGGTGGATGTACTCTCCAAAATGGGGTTTGGGGAGGGAATCTGCAATTGGATCCAACTGCTCTACACAAACATCACTAGTGTAGTTTCAATCAATGCGAGGGAATCAGAAAGCTTTCCAATGAAATCTGGAGTCAGGCAGGGCTGCCGTCTCTCCCCTGTCCTGTTTGTGTGTTGCATAGAATCCGTTACTGAGTCCATCAGGGAGGATCTGGGCATGATAGGATTAATTATGAGGTGTGAGGCACTCTGGGCATTGCTGTTCATGGCGCAGGTGTTGCCCGTACCCTGATCTTGTGCAGCAGTGGTCAGCCGAACCACCTTCGACTTTTTATCCGGAGGTCAAAGATGGATTGTGTCCATGGGGATGCCAGAGGCTCTGGATAGAGAGGTGTGGGTGGGAGAAAGATGAGCTCAACATCGCCCTCATCCTGCTGGCCATCTTTTTGAAGTCCCTCGGTATGCAAACAGCAAGTGTCACTCTGTCCTGAGGTTGTGAAGGATGGGTCTGGCCACGCTGCTGCGGAACGTTCCAAGTAGTTAGACCATGCCCTTCAACCTGTCCTTCATGGAGACGTTTACACAGAAAATGCCTTCTGACCTGTTCCTCATGGAGAAGTTTATGCAGAAAATGCCTTCTGACCACAAGCCCATCAGGCAGTGGCCTGCATACAATGTCCTTGAGGCCCTGTGGGAAAAGAAGATGATGAATCCTGTTGGATGGTTCCCTGTGTAGCCTGTCAGGCATTTGGCAGAAAGCCTCATCGCCAGAACTTTCCAACAAGCACCAAGACATGGCTTGGCTGGTGGTGAGAAAGGTCCTCCCCGTCAGATCCTTCCTACATGCCAGGTGCCTCACCCCCATTGCTCTGAAGATGGCTTTGGTGGGGAAGAGACCGTTGTTCAACTTCTTGTGGAATGTGCCTTTGCAAAGAAGGTCTGGAACAAGACGCAGTGGTTTTTGTCGAGGTTCATCCTGAGCAGTTCCATGACACAGGACTCTGTGCTCTACGGGCCGTTCCCAGGGACACACACTGAGACAAACATCAACTGCAGCTGGAGGATCATTAACTCAGTGAAAGACGCTCTTTTGTCTGCCCGAAACCTGTTGGTTTTCCAGTGCAAAGAGTTGTCCCTGACCGAGTGTTGCAGACTGGCACATTCCAAGGTCCAGGACCACGTGCTGAGACATGCACGACTGCTTGGAGCAGCCGGCGTAAAGATGCAATGGGGCAAGGTCACTGTCTCTGACCTTCCAGACAGAGCGCACAGAGGGGCTGGGAATTGTATAGACCCCTCGGGCTGTATGCTAGACATTGGTTTGATATATTAAATATCGCATGTATCACGGTGGTATTGAGGTATCTCAAGTGCAACATTATGTCAAATTTGAATTTCATTGTTCTTTGTGTAATGACCATTTTGAAATGATTTGGAATGTTCATTCAGATTTCTTTCTCCAAAACTAAAGTTTATTCATAAAATAATGATCATGAGAGTTGAAAGGAAGGCAGTTAATGTCTTCAGATTAACCCCTGTGATGTGAAGAGTGGGATTTGGACACTGAGCAACACTGGGTGACATAGGGATGGGTGACTGGGATCTGGTGGGACTGGGATGGGGTCATGAGCACTGGGATCAGGAGTCTGAGACCGTCCTGGGATCAAATAGAACTGGGAATTGTCCAAGAGCATGGGGAGTAGAGTCATCAGGACTGGGGATTCCAATCTTACATTTCAGGGTCAGTTTTCTGTTCCTGAGCTCCACCTCACATTGTGCAGCCCACAGTCTGTGATTTTTCTCCCAATGGGAGGTGACCAATATCCTGATGTGTTCTCCCAGCATGTGTACAAATTAAAAACATGTGACTCAAAGTGCTGTCCAGCTGCTCTGTGCTTACAAATCTCCAGCACAAGCTGGTTTTAGTTGAAGGCCCTTAATTCCTGAGCTTTAATCTTCCCACAGAAATGAAAGCAGTGAGTTACTGATCAGTGTTTCTTGTCAATCGAGCATCGCAGTGTAACCATGTGAAACTTGGGATGTAATGTACCAGCAGGGAGGTTATATTTATGGATAAATACTTTCAATCTTTTCCAGGTGACTCACCTGTCTCAGTTTCTGGGTTCCTTGGGGAGCAGGTTGTACTGCCCTGTACCTACAAAGGGAATGCCCCAGTCTCTGATTTACTGGTGATCTGGGAGACAGCCAAGGGTGAAATTTTGCAGAAGTTCATCACTGGGAACAATGATTTGACAGAACAAGATCCACGATTCAGAAACAGAACAAACCTGTTCAAAGATCAACTGGGACAAGGCAACTGGTCAGTTCTGATCTCTGACCTCAGGGAGTCAGACCAGAACCAGTATTTATGTGACATTCACAAGAGGATAGCTGTGGGTTATATAACAGAGCAAACTGATATCATCCATCTTTCTGTGACAGGTGAGAGGTTTCTGCTTCAGGTATTCTGTATGTAATCTCTGTATGGGTTTGGTAGTTCAGTGGTTATGTTAGTAGACTAGTAATACAGAGGCCTGGACTAACAATCCAGAGGATGAGAGTTCAAATCCCAGCATGGCACTTCCAGAATTTAAATTCAGTTTATTAAATAAAAATCTGGAAATATAAAGTTAGTTGTAATAAAAGTGACCCTGAAGCTGTTGGATTGTTGTAAAATCCCAACTGGTTCACGAATGTCCCTTGAGGGAAGGAAACCTGCTGTCCTTACCCAGTCCCACAGTAACCTGGTTGGTTAAGCTGGCCTAGGAGGTCAGAGGGCAGTTAAAAATGAATTGATATCAAACCATTGGAAAGAAAGAGTAGAATAAAACTGAATCATCACTAGCTTCACCCCAGGCATCGAACTAGGAAACAACACAGACAAACCCAGGCCAGTTGACATTGCAAAGTCCCCTCACTAACATCTGATGTCCAAGTTGGGAGAGCTGTCTGGCAGAGTCATATTCACAGAATTAACTCTGAATGCCAGTCTCTATCACCATCCCTGAGTATATTCTGTCCCACTGGCAGGACAGTCCCACCAGAGGTGCAGTATACAGTCCGGAGGGAGTGGTGCCGGGTATCCTCAACATTGACTGTGAACCCCATGAAGTCTCACAGCTTCAGGTCAAACACAGACCTGGAAACCTCCTGCTGATTATCACCTACTGCCCTACCTCAGCTGATGAATCAGTACTCCTCCATGCTGAACACCACTTGGAGGAAGCAGTGAGAGTGGCAAGGACACAGAATGTACTGAGTGGGGACTTCACTGTCCATCACCAAGGTGGGTCAGTAATACCATCACTGACCAAGCTGACGGAGCCCTGAAGGACAGAGCGGTCAAACTGGGTGATGGAAGGAGTTAATGGAGCTATCAAGCTGCACTCACTCTCCAGCAAAGAGCTCTGTCTGTCTCCAGATGTTGGGGTGCAGGAGGTGGGGCCCATCACACCTCTCAGGCAGCCTTTACAAGACCCAGTGCGCTTACCTTGAAAGTGTATCCCAGTAGACCCAGGATGCTGGGAGGATTCTCTCCACAGGGGGATGTAGGCTGCTGGGAATGATCCTGCTCAGGGTAACTCTGGAAAACTTCCATTCTACCCCCCACAGTTAATGCAATCCTGTTGGATTTTTCACTCTGCCGACCCTGTTCCTGACCCTTCCTGATCAGTTTGAACCAAGTCTCGTTCCTCCCATGATGTGTTTCCCTAAAGCCCGATAGAGTCTTTGAACATTTCTGCAGTTTGTTTCACACACAATACTAAACACATGATGTTTTCTTTAGAGCGACCTCAAACACCTGTACCGACCACGCTTGTACCAGGTAAATCTGTTTCTAAACTACTACATGTGTTTTCAGCTCTTACATTTGATCATGCTGGATAGACAGGTAGTAACATTGGAAGGTTTGAAATGCTGTGTGATATTTCACCAAAGAATGAGTCTGTGAGAGTGAGCCCCTTCCTGTCCCTTCCTTCCCATTGCAGTGTTCAGTTTGTTCCCAGGAACAGGAGTCACCCATTCAGACCCTGGAGTCTGTGCGATTCCCCTCTAACAATCTGCTGCTGTTCACAACTGGTCCTGTAAATCCATGTGATCCTGGATCCACACAATAGATAGGCCACAGTTTAACTGTCTCAATTCCCACTCCATAAATACTCAGTGCGTAAATCCTAGTGTTCCCAGAAAACACCATATCCCTGCTGTGGGAGTGCTGCACTGTCCGAGGCTCAGTACTGTCTGAAAATCTGGAAATCTGAAGTTAGTTGCAATAAAAGTGACCATGAAGCTGTTGGATTGTGGTAAAACCCCAATTGGTTCATTGATGTGTCTTTAGGGATGGAAACCTGCCGTCCTTACCCAGTCTGGTCGAGATGTGACTCCAGGCGTGGGGGTACTGCGCTGGCGCTCTCCCCTGATTTTCCAATCAAAAATAGAACTTAATTTCTACTTCACCCGACCTGTACGTTACAGCTTTCCTCTGAAGATACTGAACCACACTTTTCCCTGTCATTTTTGATTGACCTGCTCTCTTGCTGAATCCCTGAATATTCCCCTCCGCTTGTGTAGTAGCTTCCATCTGCCAGCAGAGGGTGGGGTTGTATCACTTTAATCACAAGATCGAGAAACGGGTTTGAGGAAGAGACACTTTGTCCCTTTTTAAATTCATTCACCCAGAGACAAATGATCTCTCCCTGCAGCAGCCAGCTGCTTCTGAAATGACTTTATCACTTGCAAGGCCAAATCAGTTTTGCAAATTTTTGTTCTCCCTGTAATTATCCTTCCCTTTAATAATTCATCCAATTTCCTTTTGATAGTTAATATTGACAGCAGCAGCAGCTGATTCACAGAATGAGTGAGGGGGGAGTACAGGATAATGTACCTGTACAGATATCACAGTATCTTTACAGTGCAGAAAGAGGACATTTGGCTCATTGTGTCTGCACTGGCTCTCTGAAAGAGCAATCTGCTTAGTCTCACTCCACTGCCTTATCCCCATAACCTTGCACATTCTCTCTTTTCAGGGAGCAATCTGATTCCCTTTAGAATACCTCGATCGAACCAGCCTCCACCACCCTTTCAGGAAGTTTGTTCCAGACTCCAACCACCCTCTGGGTGAAAAAATCTTTCCCCACATCACATTTACTACTTTAGCCAATTATTTTGTATCTGTGCCCTCTAGTTCTTGATGTTCTCCTGGGTAGGAACAGTTTCTCACTATTTACCCTGTCCTTACCCCTCAGGATCTCGAATTCCTCTGTCAAGTCTCCTCTCAGCCTTCTTTTCTCCAAGTAAATCAGTCCCAACCTCTCCAATCTATCCTCATAGCTCCAGTTCTTCATCCCAGGAATTATCCTTGTGAATCTCCTCTGTACTCTCTCCAATACCTTCCCATCCTTCCTCAAGTATGGCACCCAGAACTGGACGCAGTACTCCAGATGAGGCCTAACTAGTGTCTTATACAAGTTTAACATCACTTCCTTACTCTTGTACTCAATGCCCCTATTAATAAACCCTAAGATACTATATTCTTTATTAACTGCACTCTGGACATGCCCAGTCATCTTCAATGATCAGTGTACATATGCACCGAGATCCCTCTGTTCCTGCACCTCCTTTAGAGGATCTCCCTTTATTTTATACTCTCTCACCATATCTTTCCTGCCAAAGTGAATCAGCCCACTCTTCTCTGCATTGAACTTCATCTGCTACTTGTCTGCCCAATCTTCCAATATGTTTATGTCCTTTTGAAGTTCAGGACTATCCCCATCACAGATGACAACATTTCCATTCTTCGTATCATCTTTAAATTTTGAAATCATGCCCTGCACACCACAGCCTCGATCATTTATATATATCAGGAAGAGCAAGGGTCCCAACACTAACCCCTGAGGAACTCCACTACAAATCGTCCTTCAATCTGAAAAACAACCATTTATCACTACTCTCTGTTTCCTATCACTCAGCCAATTTCTTATCCAAGTGCCTACTTTCTCTTTTATTCCACTCAAGTCTGTTGTGTGGCACTGTATCAAATGCCTTTTGAAAATCCATATACACCACATCAACAGCATTGCCCTTATCAACCTTCTCTGTTACCTCTTCAAAACATTCCATCAAGTTAGTGAAACATGATTTTCCCCTGATGAATCCATGCTGGCTTTCCTTAATTATCCTGCACTTGTCTAAGTGATTATTGATTTCATCCCGTACTATAGTTTCCAGAAGTTTCCCTCCCATTGGTGTCAAACTGACTGGCCTGTAGTTGTCAGCTTTATCCTTGCACCCACTTTTGGACAAGGATGTAACATTCACATTTCTCCAGTCCTCTGGCTCCTCCCCTGTGCCTAAGGAAGACTGGAAAAGTATTACTAGTGCCTCTAATTTCCACTCTCACCCCTCTCAGTATCCTTGGATGCATCTCATCCAGTCCAGGTACCTTATCTATTTTAAGTAAAGATAGCCTTTCCAACACCTCCTTCCTCTCGATTGTAAGTTCTTCTAGTGTTCCAGTTACCTCCTCTCTCACCTCCGCCTGGGTAACAAGTTCTTTCTTTATAAAGACAGATGCAAAGTACTCGTTCAATACCTGCGCTATTTCCCCATCCTCCACATGCAGGTCCCTTTTCTTTGTCCCGAATCAGCCCTACTCTTCCTTTTACCATCCTTTTATTATTTAAATGCTTATAGATGTCCTTAGGATTCCCTTTTTTGTTTGCTGCCAGCCTCTTTTCATGCTCTCTCCTTGCTTTTCTTTTTAGTCCTTCACATCCTTTCTAGTCCCTCTATATTCAGTCTGATTCTCCATTGTATTTTCTACCTGACATCTGTCGTCTGTGCACTTCTTCCTTTTCATCTTTACTGCTATCTCTCTAATCATCCAGGACACTCTGGATTTATTTGTCCGACCTTTCCCCTTCAAGGGAATACATCTTGACATTGCCTGGAATACTTTTTCTTTGAAGGCGGCCCATTGTTCAGCCATTGTCTTTTCTGCCAACATTTGATTCCAACTCACTCAACTCAGATGCATTCTCATCCCATTGAAGTTTGCTTTCCTCCAATTAATTATTTCTGCTGTGGATTGTTCTCTGTCCTTTTCCATGATTAACCTAAACCTTATGATACATGGTCACTGTCCTGTAGATGCTCTCCCACTGATATTTGATCCACGTGGGCCAATTCATTTCCCCGAACCAGGTCCAAAAGTGCATGTCCTCTTGTTGGACTGGAAACATACTGCTGTAGAAAATGATCTTGAACACGTTCCAGGAACTCTTGCCCCTCTTGTGCTTTTGTACTCTTGCTATCCCAGTCTATATTTGGAGAATGGAAGACACCCGTATGATTCTCTATAACTCTTGCACCTCTCTGTAATTTCTTTTGCAAATTTGTTTCTCCACATCCCTTCCACTAGTTGGTGCTCTATATACCACACCTGTTATTGCACCTTTACAATTCCTTACCTCTAGCCAGAGAGATTCCATCCCTGACTCCTCTGGAACATCCTCTCTCTCCAGTACTGTAATGCTATCGTTAACCAATATTGTCACTCCTTCCCTGTTCCTTCCTTTCCTGTCTCTCCTAAACACCTTGTACCCAGGAATATTTAATGCCCAGTCCTGCCCTTCTTTGAGCCAGGTCTCTGTTATAGCGATAATATCATAATTCCATTTGTCAACCTGTGCCTGCGGTTCACCAATCTTATTAATCACACACCGTGCATTCACATACATGCACATTAGCTCCGATTTAGGCTTGTTTTTACTTTCCCCCCCTTATCCCGACCCCACCTAATGCCTTACCGTTGCCTACTCTAATTCTAGCACACTCTCCAGGTATCCTATCTACCTTGATGCAATTCTCTGATATATCCTCATTATGAGCTGATATTTCTCTACTTCCCACTGCCAGTTTTTCTCCTCTGCACTCTGAATTCGCGCCGCCCCTCCGGCCGCCCCAGGTTCCCATCCCCCTGCCAATCAAGTTTAAACCTTCCCCAACAGCACGACCAAACGCACTGGTGAGGATATTAGGGTCCCTTCACCCCACTCCACCCCACCCCACTAGGGCCATCTGTCACTTGCTTATCCTACTTTCTACCATTAATGTCACCATTAGCACATCCTTTAGCTAATATCACTGTCATCAACACCCCTTTGTCCTTTTGCTTATGATATCTTTGGCAATCTCTCCTTTGCCTCCACCTATCACTGGCCCTCTATCCAGCTCCACCTGTCCCACCCCCCGTTAAACAGCTTATATTTTACCACATTTCTATTCCTCTTTAGTTCTGATGAAGAGTCAAACGGACTCGAAACATTAACTCTGTCTTCCTCTCCACAGATGCTGTCAGACCTGCTGAGTTTTTCCAGCAATTTTTGTTTCAGATTTCCAGCATCCGCAGTATTTTGCTTTTATTTTATGGAATTTTTAGTTATGTTTCTGAGCCCCACCTTCCTGTCCCTCAGATGCAAAACTCTGAGGATTCCTGCTTCCCACTAGCATTAGTGTGTCTGGAATTCTGTGTGGAAAGTCTTGGTACAATTATAACTGAACCCTCCTGTTGGGAAACTGACGGGATTGGGTACAACGCTGGTTGAAGTCAGTGGAGAGTAACATTGATCCAGGTGTACACCGACATTCCACCCAATCCTGTAGAAAAATTGAATTTTAAAAACATTTTGAGATTTTCTTTGTTCAAAGTGTGACTTTGAGAATTTTCCATTTTAAAAAGAATGGCAAGAATTATACTCTCTGCACAGGGAACTTGTCATTATAAATAGTATATTCCTGAGCTTTAACCTGCCCACAGAAATGAAAGCAGTGAGTTACTGATCAGTGCTTCTTGCAAATCGAGGATCGCAGTGTAACCACGTGAAGCCTCGTCTGTAATGTACAATCAGGGAGGTTATATCTGTGGATAAATACTTTCAATCTTTCCCTGGTGACTCGCCTGTGCCAGTTTCTGGGTTCCTTTGGGAGCAGCTTGTGCTCCCTGTACCTACAAAGGGAATGTCCCAGTCTCAGATTTACTGGTAGCCTGGGGGATATCTGAGTGTGAAATTTGTCAA
This sequence comes from Carcharodon carcharias, assembly GCF_017639515.1. Lineage (NCBI taxonomy): Eukaryota > Metazoa > Chordata > Chondrichthyes > Lamniformes > Lamnidae > Carcharodon > Carcharodon carcharias. The sequence continues at coordinate 527,476 of NC_054495.1, forward strand.
TGGGAATGGGAAGTGACAGGACAAGACCCACAGTTCAGAAACAGAACAAACCTGTTCACTGATCAACTGGAACAAGGCAACTGGTCAGTTCTAATCTCTGACCAGAACCAGGATCAGTGTCAGATTTACAAGAGAACAGGTGCAGGATTACACTGGGAGCACACTGATCACATCCATCTTTCTGTAAGAGGTGAGAGGTTTCTGTTTCAGGTGTTCTATATTTAATCTCCGATTTTATGGGTTTGGTAGTGCAGTGATTATATTACTAGACTAGAAATCCAGAGGCCTGGACTAATAATCCAGACAATATGAATTCAGATCCACTATGGCACTTTAAGTAATAAACTGAATTTAAATTTAAAATCTGGGAAATATAAAGTTGGTCCCAATAAAAGTGACCCTGGAGCTGTTGGATTGTTGTAAAAGCCCAACTGGTTCACAAATGTCCCTTTAGTGAAGGAAACCTGCCGTCCATACCCAGTCTGGTCTCTGTGTGACTCCAGCCCCACATTAACCTGGTTGACTTTTAACTGTCCTCTGACTTACTCGGTCACTTCAATCAGGTTGTATCAAACCGTGAGACAGAAAAAACGGAACGAAACTGAACGGATTACTGGTTGAGACCCAGGTATCGAATCAGGAAACAACAAAGACACACCCAGCCCAGTCAACTCTGCAAAGTTCCTTCACTAACATCTGGGGACTAGTGTCCAAGTTGGGAGAGCTGTGTGACATAGTCATACTCTCAGAATCAGCCCTACATCTCAGACTCCTCTATCACCATCCCTGGGCATGTCCTGTCCCACCGGCAGGACAGACCCAACAAAGGTGTGGGCACAGTGATATACAGTCAGGAGGGAGTGACCCCGGGAATCGTCAACATTGAATTCAGTGGAGAATCATATTGATCTGGGTTCAAACAGGTGACCCATCCAACCTCATTGCATTCCCAGCCAAAAAATGTTATTTTTTTAAAATTCCCCCTCTCTCTTTCAGCAGGTTGTTAGCTTTAATTGAAGGGAGGCTGCTGCTGGTCAGTGCCCAGTTATCTCGATTGGAAAGCATGTATCGATCACATTGTGGTACAGTGTTTGTGTGCACGGAGCTGTGGGGTGGCCTGGTGTGTGTGTGATTATTGATATCTAACCTCCCACATCCCTCCAGGACTAGAATTAACCAGGGATCTGTTTGTAGTGGGGTTGGTTCTGAAACACTAGATGCCAGTGATCTCTGCTGTTAATTTTGTTAGTGTGTTCCAGTCCCTAACCCTAAACCTAACCCTAACCCTAACGCGGTCTCCTTACTTAAGGAGAGATATACTTGCATTGGAGGCAGTTCAGAGAATGTTCACTCGGCTGATTCCTGGGATGAAGGGGTTTGTGTTAGGAGGAAAGGTTGAGCAGGCTGTCCCTGTATCCGTTGGAGTTTAGGGGAATGGGAGATGATCTTATTGAAACAGATCAGATTCTGAGGGAGTTTGATAGGATAGACACTGAAAGGATATTTCCCCTTGTAGGGGAATCTGGAACTATGGGGTACAGTTTAAGAATAAGATGTCTGGTATTTAAGATGGAAATGAGGAATTTCTTCTCTAAGGGTTGTTAGACTTTGGAATTCTCTTCCCCGGAGAGCAGTGAAGGCTGGCTCATTGAATATAACCAAGGCTGAGTTAGACAGAATTTTGATTGACAAGGGGGCACAGGCATGAAAGTGGAGTTAAGGCCACAATCAGATCAGCCATGATCTTATTAAATGAGACAGCAGGCTTGAGGGGCCAAATGGCTTACTCCTGCACCTGTATCCTCTGACCTTGTAATCTTGAGGGTGGTGAGAATACACACTGCCTCAATCCTTTTCAGACCAGTGGAGAGATGGTAATAGTGGCACTGTCACAGGACTAGGAACCCAGAGGCCCAGACTAATGCTCTGGGGACATGAGTTCAAATCCCACCATGGCAACTAGTTAATAAATCTATGATAATATTATCATAATATATAATAATACAAACCTACAATATATGAAACTGTTATTGATTTTAGTAAAAAGCCATCTGGTTTATGAATGCCCTCTTATGAAGCGAAATCTGCTGTCCTGACTTTGTGACTACAGACCCAGACAGCAATGTGGTTGACTCTGAATTGTCCTCTGAAGTAGCCGAGCAAGCCACTCAGATCAAGGACCATTCGGGGTGGACAACAAATTCTGGACCTGCCAGCGATGCCCACATCCCATGAAAGAATAAAGAAAGTAAATCAGGTTCTGCCTCAAACCCCTACCCAGTGTATTCGACCGTCATTCCCTCCCACCCCCAAGCTGTCCAAACCCCTTCCTACTTCCTTGGGAACCCCCACCCCACCTGTTCATGTCATTACATTTCAGGGTCATTTTTCAGCTGCTGAGCTCCACCTCACATTGTGTACCCCCGGTCTCTGAATTCCTCCCAAGGACAGGTGACCAATATACTGATGAGTTCTCCCAGCTTGTGTATAAATGGAAAACGTGATTTTTCTGCTCTGTCCATCTGCTCTGTGTGAACAAATATCCAGCACAAGCTGGGTTTAGTTGAAGGCCTTAATACCTGAGCTTTAACCTTCCCACAGAAATGAAAGCTGTGAGTTACTGATCAGTGCATCTTGCAAATTGAGCATCGCAGTGTACCCACGTGACGCTTGGGATGTGATGTACCAGCAGGGAGGTTATCTCTGTGGATAAATGCTTTCAATCTTTTCCAGGTGACTGGTCAGTTTCTGGGTTCCTTGGAGAGCAGATTGTGCTGCCCTGTTCCTACAAAGGGAATGTCCCAGTCTCAGATTTACAGGTGATTTGGGGAATATCAAGATCTGAAATTTTACACAAGTTTGTCGATGGCAATGATGATTTGACAGAACAAGACCCACGGTTCAGAAACAGAACAAAACTGTTCAAAGATCAATTGGAGCAAGGCAACTGGTCAATTCTGATCTCTGACCTCAGGAAGTCTGACAAGAAAATGTATGAGTGTCAGATTTACAAGAAGAAAGAGGAGGTCCATTATTTAGTGAAATCTGATGTCGTCCATCTCTTTGTGTTGGGTAAGAAGCTTTTGTTTCAGGTATTCTGTATTTAATTTTTTTTTAAATTTTATGCTCTCCCCACCCCCACTAGAGCTATACCTTGAGTGCCCTACCATCCATTCTTAATTAGCACATTCGTTTACATAATATCACCAACTTTAACTTTAAAAAATTTTTTTTTTAAATCTTTTATGCTCTCCCCACCCCCACTAGAGCTATACCTTGAGTGCCCTACCATCCATTCTTAATTAGCACATTCGTTTAGATAATACCACCAGCTTTAACACCTATGTGTTCTTTTGTACTATTGTTGTTGACATCTTTTGATGATCTGCTTCTATCACTGTTTGTTTGTCCCTACAACCACACCCCCCCCTCCACTTCTCTCTCTCTCTCTCTCTCTCTCTCTCTCTCTCCGCCCCCCACACACACACCTTTAACCAGCTTATATTTCAACTCTTTCTTGGACTCGAACTCAAGTTCTGTCGAAGGGTCATGAGGACTCGAAACGTCAACTCTTTTCTCCTCCGCCGATGCTGCCAGACTTGCTGAGTTTTTCCAGGTAATTCTGTTTTTGTTTTTGTTTTGGATTTCCAGCATCCGCAGTTTTTTTGTTTTTAATTCTGTATTTAATCCCTGATTTTATGGGGTTGGTGGTTAAATTACTAGATGAGTAATCCAGAGGCCTGGAGTAATAATTCAGAGAATGAAATCCCCCCATGGCACTGTCAGATTTTAAATTCAGTTCTTTAAATACAAACCTGGAAATATCAATTTGGTCCCAGGAAAAGTGACCCTGAAGCTGTTGGATTGTTGTAAAACCCCAACTGGTTCACTAATGTCTCTTTAGGGAAGGAAACCTGCCGTCCATACCCAGTCTGGTCTCTATGTGACTCCAGTCCCACGTTAACCTAGTTGCTTATTAACTGACCTGTATCGGTTTGTATCTAAGGCTGGAGAGCAAAACAGGATAAAACTGAATGGATCACTGGCTGTGACCCAGGTATTGAATCAGGATACAACAAAGACACACCCAACCCAGTCGACTCTGCAAAGTCCCTTCACTAACACCTGGGAACTGCTGTCCAAGTTGGGAGAGCTGTCTGGCAGAGTCATTCTCACAGAATTAACCCCACATCCCAAACTCCTCTATCACCATCCCTGGGTATGTCCTGTCACATGGTGGGGGCACAGTGGTATGCAGTCCGGAGTCAGTGGCACTGGGAATCCTCAACATTGCCTCTGAACCCCATGAAGTTTCACAGCTTCAGGTCAAACATGGACCTGGAAACCTCCTGCTGATTATCAGCTACTGCCCTCCCTCAGCTGATGAATCAGTACTCCTCCATGCTGAACACCACTTGGAGGAAGCAGTGAGAGTGGAAAGGACACAGAATGTACTGAGTGGGGACTTCACTGTCCATCACCAAGGGTGGCTCAGTAATACCATCACTGAGCGAGCTGGCTGAGCCCTGAAGGACAGAGCGGTCAAACTGGGTGATGGAAGGAGTTAACGTTGCTATCAAGCTGCACTCGCTCACCAATGCACTCACCGCACACACCAAGTGGTGTTCAACATGGAGGAGTCCTGATTCATCAGCTAAGGGAGGGCAGTAGGTGATAAGCAGCAGGAGGTTTCCAGGCCCATTGTTGACCGAAAGCTGCCAGAGTTCATGGGCTTTAGACCAATGTGGAGGATTCCAGTGATCACTCCCCACAGCACTCACTCTCCAGAAATGTGTTCCATCTGGCTCCAAATGTCGGGGTGCAGGAGGTGGGGCCCATCACACCTCTCAGGCAGCCTTTACAAGACCCAGTGCGCTTACCTTGAAAGTGTATCCCAGTAGACCCAGGATCCTGTGGGGATTCTCTCCACAGGGGGATGTAGGTTGCTGGGAATGATCCTGCTCAGGGTAACTCTGGAAAACTTCCATTCTACGCCCCACAGTTAATGCAATCCTGTTGGATTTTTCACTCTGCCGACCCTGTTCCTGATCCTTCCCGATTAGTTTGATCCGGGTCTTGTTCCTCCCTGGATGTGTTTCCCTAAAGCCCAAAAAAGTCTTTGAACATTTCTGCAGTTTGTTTCACACACAATACTAAACACATGTTGTTTTCTTTAGAGCGACCTGAAACACCTGTACCGACCATGTCTGTACCAGGTAAATCTGTTTCTAAACTACTGCATGTGTTTTCAGCTCTTACATTTGAACATGCTGCAGAGACAGGTAGTAACATGGGAAGGTTTGAAATGCTGTGTGATATTTCACCATAGAATGATTCTGTGAGAGTGAGTGGTGTGGGTCACTGTTACCTGTAAGTGGCCCTGAAACTACCTAGAAATGTTATTTCTGTTTGAGTCTCACCTTCCTGTCTCTCAGATACAAAACTCTGAGGTTTCTTGCTTCCCACTAGCATTCTGGAATTCTGTGTGGAAAGTCTTGGTACAATTATAACCAAACCGTACTGTTGGGAAAGTGAAGGGATTGGGTGTACCACTGGTTGAAGTCAGTGGAGAGTAATATTGTCCCAGGTGTAAATCCGCGTTACACCCAATCCCGTGGCTTTCCTGATCTGCAAATTAGTTTAAAATTCCCGCTCTATTTCAATGGACTGTTGGGTTTAATTGGAAGGAGTTGCTGCGGGTCAGTGTCCAGTTATCTCAATTGGAAAGCATGTATCCATCACATTGCGGGACAGTGTGTGTGTGTGCAGGAAGCTGTGGGGTGGCCTGGTGTGTGTGTGATTATTGTATCTAACCTCCCACATCCCTCCAGGTCCAGAATTAACCAGGGATCTGTTAGTACTGGGGATGGTTCTGAAACACTAGGTGCTGAAGGTCTCTGCTGTTAATTTTGTTACTGTGTCCCAGTCTGTTAATATCTTCATTCTGTCTCTACATCATGTACTTTGTACAGGAGTACGGTCTGGATTTGGATTTGGAATTGGAGTTGGAGTTGCTGTTAGTTTTTTTGCTGGAGTTTTGCTTTCTGGAATTGTGTTTTGTGTATTCCAAAGGCGACCAAAATGGTGAGTTCTAGAATGTTTCATGGTTTCCATTTTAATCCTGTTTTTGTTTTATAATGTTTTCTTAAATGTTGCTGACACCTCAACCTGTCCATTTACTGAGCAGTGAGAATGCTTCAATCCACCCTATCATTGAGCAGCATTATCCAATCACTTCCAGCTTGTCATCCTGCGCAGTCCGGTGCGAGTGCCCTTCCGCTGGCTCTCTGCCCGGCTGCAGGATGGCGCAGAGACTGAGTACTGCTTTCTGGGCCATAACTCCGGGATGGACGGTGGGATTGACACATGGTCAACAGCTGCTTGTGGGGCTTTTGTTATGAGGAGACGTTGAGTAGGTTGGGCCTGTACTCATTGGAATTTAGAAGAATGAGAGGCAGCCTTATTTGAACATAAAAGATTCTTCAAGGGTTTTGTCAGGGTAGAAGCGGTGAGGTTGTTTCCCCTTGTGGGAGAGTCTAGGACCAGACGGTATACTCTCAGAGCAAGGGGTCGCCTGTTTAATACAGAGCTGAGGAGGAATTTCTTCTCTGAGGGTTGTGAATCTGCAGAGGTCTGTAGAGGCTGGGTCGTTAAGTATATTCAAGGCTGAGATAGATTTTTAATCCGTAAAGGAATCGGGGGTTATGGGGAACAGGCAGGGAAGTGGAGTTCAGGATTATCAGATCAGCCATGATCTCATTGAATGGCAGAGCTGACTTGATGGGCTGAATGGCCTATTTCTGCTCCTGCATCTTATGGTCTTATGCCTTGGCTGGCTACGGAAAACAGTAGCTGTGCGCTGCCCACAGTGCATTGCCTGGCCGAGCTAGAGCCCAGAGACCGGAAACTGGTTTTCAGTGAATAATTTCGGCGTGCTGTGCCCGAACACTTCGCTGCACAGGAGGCTGCTAGACAGCCGAGCAGGCAGTTTAACATCTCAGCTGAAAGACAGCACTTCCAACAGTTCAGCACTCACTCGCTCACTCCCCCCCTTTCCCCCCACTCCCCTATTGTTTGGGGGGTCCCGTGCCACAAGGGTTTGATTGCAAATCTGCCGCTGTTCATCCTTGAATTTATTTAGGACTGTGATAGACAGATTTTAACATTCTCACCCTTTTATCAAACATTCTGTGGCCTCACTCCTCCCCATGTGTAACCTCCTTCAGCCCCACAACCCTCAGATCTCTGCACTCCTCCAATTCTGGTGTTTTCAGACTCCCTGATTTTCCATCGCTACATCATTGGTGGCTGAGCCTTTAGCTGCCTGGGCCCAAACTCTGGAATTCCCTCCCTCAACCTCTGCCTGTCTGTGTGTGTCTGTGTCTGTCTCTCTTCCTTACCTCCCAACAACACCATTTGCTCCTTAATGCCTAACTCACTGCCTGAACCCTTGTGTAGCTCAATGTCAAATTTTGTTTCATAAGCATTTAGGATATGTTCTGTTCAAGGTTCTATATAAACACAAGTTGTTGTTGTTCAGTCTCCTCCTGTATTTTCCAAACCACCGCCTTTTAACCCGGATATTAGATGATTCAGTCACTGGGAAGGCCATCTCGAATTCCCTTCGTACACTCAATATCCACATCTCCGTGCTCACCGCCTGTCTCCACATACACCCCTTGCAGTGGGAGCAGAAACTATTGTAGGGTTCTCTAACTCTATCCTCTGGCCCTCCCTCTATCGGTCAGCACAGCTCCTGTGGAGTGTCCAGCTCTTGCCCATTGCCTCCCCTATGAGCCTCCTCTCCTCTATACTCTGTGCTCCATCACCATGCAGCTCCTGTGACCCATTTTCCAGCTGCCATTGGTACCCAGGATGTTGAGTGTAATTTAATCGGGACTGTGCTCCTGAACGGCTCCTTCACACACTTGTCCAAAGTGTTGGATTCTTTTAATGTCACCTGAACTCTGCTGGTTTTTCTGTCCTAGGAAACAAAATAGACACCAGAACACAAAATAGACACCAGAACACTCAAAATGAAGTTGTCACAGTAATGGTTTTTCTCTCCTAGGAATTGTGTTCAAAATCGACACTCCAACAATCGAAATGAAGGACCTAATGATGTCCCTTTGACAGGGGTGAGCTGTCCAGGTGAAGCATGGGGCCTTGTGACAACAGCACCTGAGCATCAGGATGGAGTGGCTGGAGAAGAAAACCTTCTGGGGAACGGGACTCTCCAGCACTAACTGAGTTTCCCCTGCACTGAGCCTGTGTCAGGGAGGGGACAATCAGGCCAGTATTGTGGTTATCCAGTGATTCCTGGTGGAATGTCTGAGCTCAGGATTGGGATTAACAATCACTTCCCACTTTGCACAAACCGTCCTGATCAGCACAATCTCAGGAGGGATTCAGATTCTAGATGGTTCACAGATTGAAACTGTTTCTTGCCTGAAATTATATAGATACATTCGGTATATTTTAATTTTGTCTTTTTTATATGCAGTTTTTTGTGGCAAACAGTGAGTGGTCATATTTTACAAGGGATGTATAAAATTGCTAATGTAAATATTTTCTGAATGTGTCTATACGTTTCTGTCAGGTTTATTTTTTACTTTTCTACATGTTGTTGTTGATCCAAAGTCTAATTAAAGATAAACTGCTGCTGAAATGATGCTTAACGACTCTGTGGTCACTGCCTGAACAGAGGTCATGCTGTCTGCAGGCAGTAAGTCTCCCAATGTGAGATGTGAATGAGATTGGCTGAAGACTGGTATCTGTGATTGTGGGAACTTCCGGAGGCCAGGAATGATCATGCAGTCAGCCTTTCTGGTGATTGGGCATTAGGGGAAGGGGAGGTGTGGGGAGAGGGATTGGGAGGGAGGGAGTGTGTGATTTCCCTTCACCTTTCCTGGGGTGGAAGTGGTATTGGCATGAACAAGCAGAGCAATTCAACTTCTTCAGGGGTGGAGACCCTTACACAGACACGGAGAGAAAATACAGGAACATGGAGTTAGTATTCACACATCGAGATAGCAACTGAATAATGACAGGAGTCCAGACTTGTTCCTGAACCTCGTCATGAACAAGTTATATTTTATAATGTTAAAGGTGTTTTATAAATGTCCCAAGGTGCTTCACAGGAACATGCTAAAAGAGAATTTGATACCAAACCACATCTGGAGATATTAGGTCAGAGGATGAAAATGAGATCAGTTTTCCAGAGCTTGGGGCCCAGACAACTGAATTGCAGACACCTTTTAAGGAAAAATTCTCTTTTAATATAAATGTAGTTACATTGCAGCCCCCAAATCACAAATTCTCTTTGGCTGCCAGTTTCTCCTCCTGCCTCCATCCTTCTCCACCTGGCTGAACTTGTTCTCACCTTTAACTCCACTCACTCACTGCACATCAAAGGTGTGAGCTATGAGCACCCACGTGGACACTAGCTCTGCCGGCCTTTTAGTAGGATATGTGGAACTTTCCTTGGTCCAGTCCTACTCAGGCCTCATCCCCCACCTCTTTTACTTCTACGTTGATGATGATGACTGAATTGGTGCTGCTTTAGACTCTCACCCTGAACTGGAAAATTTCTTCAACTCTGCTTTCATTTTCCACCCTTTCCTCACCTTCACACAGTCCATTTCCAACTCTTGCTTTCCTCAAATTCTCTGTCAGCATTTCTGGGGATAGTCTGTCAAAGAATATTCACTAGAATCCCACCCAATCCCGCAGCTACCTCGACGATAGTTCTCACAAGTTTCTCCCACTTGGTAACATCTGTTCTGATCGTACAACTGATCTTTTTCCTCAACCTATTCCCTAACACTGCGGTTAACAAGGCCCTCAACCCAATTCCACCACTTATTCTCTCACCCCTCTGACCCCCCCCACCCCCACCCCCCCCCCCGCCCACTGAAGACCACGTTAGGAGTCCCCTTGTCCTCACCTTCCACCCCACCAGTCTAGAGTGGGGTTTAAACCCACAACCTTCAGACTCTGAGTGAGTGTGTTACCCACTGAGTCATGGCTGACATGTGGGATACCTGCAGCCCTCTGTTAGCCCCACATTAACATCCATCCTTCATCTGTGAGAGTTTTGACAGAGGGGATTTAATTTCACAAGGTTTAATCCTCAATGTGGATCCTCACTCAGGGTAAGTGAGGGTTGGAACATTTGACCAGCTGTGTTGTAGCCCTTTCTCTGTGACTACATTCACTGTGTAGGAAGACTCGCTGCTGGGAGCAGAGCCTTGTTACACAACTCCTTTAGATTCAGCAGCTTATTTAACATTGCATCAAAGCCTGATCCTGATGTCCGGCAGGAGTTTCCAGACAGGGACCAGGACAGGAATGTCAACAAGTCATTCCCCTCTCTCACTCTGAGCACTGAGATCAATATTAGCTGCTGCTCTGGCTGAGGCATCTTTTCCCTCTGGGGTCCAGATGGTCCTTTAGCCAGATCCACATGAGGGGATATTAGGGGCAAAAACATATTCAAAGTTTTAGGCAGATTCTCAAAGAAGGGAAGAGAGATGTGGGGAGGTTTAATCTGGCATCGCAGTGAATCTGGTGTCGGCCAGAATTTCATGCTCAGCTCTCTGGAGCCTCTCTGTGAACTCACGACCTTCAGACTCAGAGCTATCCACTGAACCAAAGGGGAGCGGGGGAGTTTGGGGAGGTTTCAGTCCCTCACACCACCGGGTCCCTTACACACTGTATGGTACAGGGGAATAGGCAGGGCTGTGCATCCCACACTGGGAACATCCATTTCAAACACATCAGAAATAGGAGCAGGAGGAGGCCTTTCAGCCCCCAACACCCTTTCCCCCCTCATTAAGATCATGCCTGATCTTGTACATCAACTCCATTTTCCACCTGATCATCACATCCTGGAATTCTCTTCGAGTCAAAATCTCTCAGCCTTGAATATACCGGTTGGCTTTCACATCTCCTGGGATCCAATTCAGGACAGCATTGATTCAGTGCTGAGTGTCTGTATTAAAATCCAACAATGACTTAGTGGGAACACTCTCACTTCTGAATCCCATTCCAGAGACATGAGCCCCATATCCAGTCTAACATTCCCAGTGCAATACTGAAGGAGTGCTGCACTGTCGGAGCGTCAGCACTGTAGGAGTTCTGCACTGTTGGAGTTTCAGTACTGAGGGAGCACTGCACTGTTGGAGGGTCAGTACTGAGGGAGTGCTGCATTGTCGGAGGATCAGTACTGAGGGAGTGCTGCACTGTCACAGGGTCAGTACTGAGGGAGTGCTGCAATGTCGGTGGGTCAGTACTGAAGGAATGCTGCACAGTTGGAGCGTCAGTACTGAGGGAGTGCTGCATAATGAGACGGTCAGTACTGAGGGAGTGCTGCACTTTTGGAGGGTCAGTAATGAGGGAGTGCTGCACTGTTGGAGGGTCCTCATGTCTGGAGAGCTGAACTGTTGGATATGCTGTTGTTCGGATGAAACATTAAATCGAAGCCTGTCTGTTCTCTCAGAGAAATGAGAAAAATCCCATGGTCACTATTTGGAAGTTAAACGGAGGGAGTTTTCCCGTAGACCTGGACCCAATATTTATCCCTAAACCAACATCATTAAAAACAGGTGATCTGCTTTTGTCCTGACCCAGCATTTGTGGGAGCTTAAAAACAAAACTAAAAATACCTGGAAAAACTCAGCAGGTCTGGCAGCATCTGCGGAGAGGAACAAAGTTAACGTTTCGAGTCCGTAGGACTCTGTATGACTATGGGAGCTTGCTGTGCACAAATTCACTACCGCATTTCATGCATTACCATGGTTCAAAAACATTCATTTCGCAGTTTGTATATTATTTTATTGTAAATAGTAAAGTATGTTGTTGATTATAAATCACTTTGGGAGATCTTGTGGCCATGAAAGCTGCTATATCAATGCAAGTCTTGTCATCAAAGACGCTCAATAATCTCCCTGCAATACTGGCTTTTGTTCACCTGGTGGCGCTGGTGCTCAGCAGCGGCATCAAGTGACTGACTCCCTGGCTGGGGAGAGACCATGATCATGAAACTGGTTCTCCCAGGACGAGGCCAGCCCATTGCACTTCGGGTGTGCTGACACCTGCGATGTCCCCAAATGCGGGATACTCGACTGCAAAATTTATGGTAGTGGGGGACTGCGTTCGTGCTCTCCCCAGGAAAAAAAGAAACCCTTTAATACAGGAACCAGACTCTGGGTTTATCTGACTGAACCCCTTTAATACAGGAACCAGACTCTGGGTTTATCTGACTGAACCCCTTTAATACAGGAACCAAACTCTGGGTTGATCTGGCCGGATGTTATTCCCTCAAAAGGGAAATATTGGGCAAACTAAATCCAGAATTCCCTGGATGAAAAAAGATAGAAATTCAGATCAGAAGAGAAATCTTTGATTATGACTGGTGTGGGGTAGAAAATGCAATCAAAAGGATCTCCAGGGAGGTGGAAGAGGAATTAAGAGAAGCAAAGAGGGAGTATGAAAAGAGACCGGCAGCTGACGTAAAAGAGAATCGCAAAGTCTTCAATGGGAAATAGACAGTAAAAAGGTGGTTACAGCGGGAGTCGGTGCAATGAGGGACAAGAAAATGGATATGAACATGGATGCAGAGGCCATGAACGAGATATTAAGTAAATACTTTGCAACCAAGGTGGCAACAAAAACACCGTAGACAAGAAATCTCCAGTCAATAAAGCGACAGACAAGAAATCTCCAGTCAATAAAGGGAGAGAAGAAATCTCCAGTCAATAAAGCGACAGACAAGAAATCTCCAGTCAATAAAGCGACAGACAAGAAATCTCCAGCCAATAAAGCGACAGACAAGAAATCTCCAGTCAATAAACCGACAGAGAACGAAATGATCAGCCAGAAAGCAACAAGACCAAACAAGTCAGTGAAGAAAGCAGCGCTTCAGGGAACATCTCCTGTGAAGATGGTCACGGGTGGAAAGGCTTTAAAAAAAGTGAATAACTCGAAGGCGCAGCTCACAGTGAAAGGAACAAAGACTAAGAAAGCAGTGTCCGGAAGGAAGTGAAAGAGGCCGTGCAGATTGCAAAGAGCTGAACCCAGAGGCTCTTCTCAGAGTCTCCCAGGTCTCTCAGGAAATAGCTGATCCCCGGATCCAATGATTCCTGTCCCGGGACTGGGAGCAGATTTCAGATAGAAATGAATTTGAGTCGATCCAGGATTGCCGGTCACTCGGTGACGTGTTGTACACCCAGTCCCTTCCCCACCTCCCGCCAGTCTCTCCAATAAAACAGGGGGGGGGGGGGGTGGTGGTGTCCATGTCCCATCACTGGCTCTCTATGGGGCTGTGCAGAGACCGAGTACTGCTTTCCAGTCCATAGCTACAGGCCAGACAATCGGATTGGCTCACTTAAGCGGTGAGTACAGGTGCTGACCGAGCTGCGCAGTCCGGTGCGAGTGCCCTGCCGCTGGCTCTCTGCCCGGCTGCAGGATGGCGCAGAGACCGAGTACTGCTTTCTGGGCCATAATTCCGGGATGGACGGTGGGATTGACACATGGTCAACAGCTGCTTGTGGGGCTTTTGTTATGAGGAGAGGTTGAGTAGGTTGGGCCTGTGCTCATTGGAATTCAGATGAATGAGAGGTGACCTTATTTGAACAGGGTAGATGCTGAGAGGTTGTTACTCCTTGTGGGAAAGTCTAGGACCAGAGGGCATAATCTCAGAGCAAGGGGTCACACAGCCGAGCAGGCAGTTTAACATCTCAGCTGAAAGACAGCACTTCCAACAGTTCAGCACTCACTCACTCATTTTGGTATCTCCCCCCCCCCCCCACTCCCCTGTCGTTTGGGGGGTCCCGTGTCTCAAGGGTTTGATTGTAAATCTGCCGCTGTTTATCCTTGTATTTATTTAGGACTGAGATAGACAGATTTTAACATTCTCACCCTTTTATCAAACATTCTGTGGCCTCACTCCTCCCCATGTGTAACCTCCTTCAGCCCCACAACCCTCAGATCTCTGCACTCCTCCAATTCTGGTGTCTTCAGACTCCCTGATTTTCCATCGCTACATCATTGGTGGCTGAGCCTTTAGTTGCCTGGGCCTGAACTCTGGAATTCCCTCCCTCAACCTCTGCCTGTCTGTGTGTGTGTCTGTGTCTGTGTCTGTCTCTCTTCCTTACCTCCCAACAACACCATTTGCTCGTTAAAGCCTACCTCACTGCCTGAATCCTTCTGTAGCTTTTGTTTTGTAAGCACTTGGGGTATGTTCTGTTAAAGGTTCTATATAAATGCAAGTTGTTGCTGTTCAGTCTCCTCCTACACTTTTCAAACCACCGCCCTTTAACCCGGATATTTGATGATTTAGTCACTGGGAAGGCCATCTTGGATTCCCTTGTTTCACTCAATATCCACATCTCCATGTTCACTGCCTGTCTCCACATACACCCCTCGCAGTGGGAGGAGGGACGATTGCAGGATTTCTAACTCTATCCACTGACCCTCCCTCTGTCGGTCAGCACAGCTCCTGTGGAGTGTCCACCTCTTGCCCATTGCTTCCCCTATAAGCCTCCTCTCCTCTACACTCTGTGCTCCATCACCGTGCAGCTCCTGTGACCAATTTTCCAGCTGCTATTGGTACCCAGGATGTTGAGTGTAATTTAATTGGTCTGTGCTCCTGAACGGCTCCTTTACACACTTGTCCAAAGTGTTGGATTCTTTTAATGTCGCCTGAAATCTGCTGGTTTTTCTCTCCTGGGAAACAAAGTAGACACCATATCAATCAAAATGAAGCATCTTACGTTGTCGCAGAGGTGACCTGTTGGGGTGATGCACGGGGCCTTGTGACAACAGCACCTGAGCAGCAGGATGGAGCTGCTGGAGAACAAAACCTTCTGGGGACCAGGGCTGTCCAGCACTAACTGAGTTTCCCCTGCACTGAGCATGTGTCAGGGAGGGGAAAATCAGGCCAGTATTGTGGTTATCGAGTAATTCCCGGTGTAAAGGCTGAGCTCAGGATTGGGATCAACAATCACTTCCCACTTTGCACAAACCGTCCTGACCAGCACAATCTCAGGAGGGAATCTCCCAGTGGAAGTATTCTCCATTTACTAGAAAAGCTCTCCAAGTATTTCATTCTCTGCATTATCTCTCTGCATTCCTGTTACAGACTGTGTCTAAACCTAGTCTCAGGAATGTACAGGACCATCTTTAGCTGTGTAACCCATTGATCACTCCCTGTGTGAGATGGTAACTTCCTATTGATGAGTGAGTGGGAACATCAGGTAATTTCTGAAGAGTTTATTCACTTGTTCTCAGTGTGGGTGATGCTGCCAGGGTCCCATTTATTGTCCGTCTCAAGTTTAAACACTGCAGCCCTTGTAGTGATGCTGCTTCCACAGTGTTGAACATGAGAAGAGGCTTCAGAAACTCCCTCTGGGCAAAAGCCAGCAACGACATTATTGTCAGCAAGTGTTTTACAGCCAGAATTCAGATTGTAGATAGTTTACAGATTGAAACTGTTTCATGCCAGAAATGATGCAGATACACTTGGTATATTTGAATCTTGCCTTTTTTAAATGCAGCTTTTATTCCAAACAGTGATTGATCATATTTGACAAAGGATGTCTAGAATTTCTAATCTAAATATTTCTGTCAGGTATTTTTCTTACTTTTCTACATGTCATTTTTGATCCAAGGTCTAATTAAAGATAGACCGATGCTGAAATGAATGGATCTACAGTCTGATGTTTAATGACTCTGGTAGTCACTGCCTGAACAGAGGTCATGCTGTCTGCAGGCAGTAGGTCTCCTGATGTGAGATGTGAATGAGATTGGCTGAAGATTGGTATCTGTGATTGTGGGAACTTCCGTAGGCCAGGAATGATCATGCAGTCAGCACCTCTGGTGATTGGGCATTAGGGGAAGGGGAGGGAGGGATTGTGTGATCTCCCTTCACCTTTCCTGGGGTGGAAATGGTTTTGGCATGAACAAACAGAGCAATTCAACTTCTTCACAGGTGGAGACCCTTACACAGACACGGAGAGAAAATACAGGAACATGGAAATAGTATTCACACATCACAATAGCAACTGAATAATGACAGGAGTCCAGACTTGTTCCTGAATCTTGTCATGAACAAGTTATATTTTATAATGCTAAAGGTGTTTTATAAATGTCCCAAGGTGCTTCACAGAGCATTATAAAAGAGAATTTGATACCAAACCACATCTAGAGATATTAGGTCAGAGGATGAAAATGAGATCAGTTTTCCAGAGCTTGGGGCCCAGACAACTGAATTGCAGACACCTTTTAAGGAAAAATTCTCTTTTAATATAAATGGAGTTACATTGCAGCCCCCAAAAACACAAATTCTCTTTGGCTGCCAGTTTCTCTTCCTATCTCCATCCTTCTCCACCTGGCTGAACTTGTTCTCACCTTTACCTCCACTCACTCACTTTACATCAAAGGTGTGAGCTATTAGCACCCACGTGGACACTAGCTCTGCCGGCCTTTTAGTAGGATATGTGGAACTTTCCTTGGTCCAGTCCTACTCGGGCCCCATTCCCCACCTCTTTTACTGCTACGTTGATGACGATGACTGAATTGGTGCTGCTTTAGATTCTCACCCTGAACTGGAAAATTTCTTCAACTCTGCTTTCATTTTCCACCCTTTCCTCACCTACACACAGTCCATTTCCAACTCTTGCTTTCCTCAAATTCTCTGTCACCATTTCTGGGGATCTCCTGTCAAAGAATATTCATTAAAATCCTACGCAATCCCACAGCTACCTCGACGATACTTCTCACAATTTTCTACCGCTTGGTAACATCTGTTCTGATCGTACAACTGATCTTTTTCCTTAACCAATTCCCCAACACTGTGATTAACAAGAACCCCATCCCATTTCCTGCACTTATGCTCTCACCCCTCTGACCCCCCACCCCCGAAGACCACGTTAGGAGTCCCTTTGTCCTCACCTTCCACCCCACCAGCCTGGAGTGGGGTTTAAACCCACAGCCTTCAGACTCTGAGTGCAAGTGTTACCCACTGAGTCATGGCTGACATGTGGATACCTGTCACCCTCTGTTAGCCCCACATAAACATCCATCCTTCATCTGTGAGAGTTTTGACAGAGGGGATTTAATTTCACAAGGTTTAATCCTCAATGTGGATCCTCATTCAGGGTAAGTGAAGGTTGGAACATTTGACCAGCTGTGTTGTAGCCCTTTCTCTGTGACTACATTCACTGTGTAGGAAGACTCGCTGCTGGGAGCAGAGCCTTGTTAGTCAACTCCTTTTAGATTCAGCAGCTTATTTAACGTTGCATTGAAGCCTGATCCTGATGTCCAGCAGGAGTTTCCAGACAGGGACCAGGACAGGAATGTCAACAAGTCATTCCCCTCTCTCACTCTGAGCACTGAGATCAATATTAGCTGCTGCTCTGGCTGAGGCATCTTTTTGCTCTGGTGTCCAGATGGTCCTTTAGCCAGATCCACATGAAGGGATATTAGAGGATAAAAGTTTTAGGCAGATTCTCAAAGAAGGGAAAAGTGATGTGGGGAGGTTTAATCTGGCATCGCAGTGAAGCTGGTGTTGGCCTGAATTTCATGCTCAGCTCTCTGGAGCCGCTCTGTGAACTCACGACCTTCAGACTCAGAGCTACCACTGAACCACAGGGTAGTTGGGATGCTGAGGGAGGTTTCAGTCCCTCACACCGTCGGGTCTTGACTACACACTGTAAGGGACAAGGGAATAGGCAAGATTGTCCATCCCACACTGGGAACATCCATTCCAAACACATCAGAAATAGGAGCAGGAGGAGGCCATTCATCCCCTCAAAACTTGCCCCCTCAATAAGATCGTGCCTGATCTTCTCCATCAACTCCACTTTCCATCTGATCATCATATCCCTTTGAGTCAAAACCTCTCAGCCTTGAATGTATAGACTGGGTTTCACATCTACTGGGAACAATTCAGGACAGCATTGATCCAGTGCTGAGTGTCTGTATTAAAGTCTGACAATGACTGAGTGGGGAACACTCTCACTTCTGAATCCCATTCCAGAGACATGAGCCCCAGATCCAGTCTAACATTCCCAGTGCAATACTGAGGGAGTACTGCATTTTCTGACTGTCAGTACTGAGGGGGAACTGCACTGTCAGAGGATCAGTATTGAGGGGACACTGTACTGTCGGAGGGTCAGTACTGAGGGAATGCTGCATTGTCGGAGGGTCAGTACTGAGGGAATGCTGCATTGTCGGAGGGTCAGTACTGAGAGAGTGCTGCATTGTCGGAGGGTCTACAGATTGGGAGACCCACACTGTTGGATATGCTGTTGTTTGGATGAAACATTAAACCGAAGCCTGTCTGCTCTCTCAGAGAAATGAGAAAAATCCCATGGCCACTATTTAGAAGTTAAGCAGGGCGAGTTTTCCCGAAGACCTGGGCCCAATATTTATCCCTGAACCCACATCATTAAAAACAGGTGAGATCTGCTTTTGTCCTGAGCCAGCATTTGTGGGAGTTTGCTGTGCGCAAATTAATTGCCGCGTTTCGTGCATTACCATGGTTCAAAAAGACTTCACTTCACAGTTAGCATATTATTTTATTGTAAGTAGTTAAGTATTTTGTTGATCATAAATCACTTTGGGACATCCTGTGGCCATGAAAGGTGCTATATCAATGCAAGTCTTGTTATCAAAAATGCTCAAATGTCCCTGCAATACTGAACTCAGTAGCGCCATCATGTGACTGAACCCCTTTAATACAGGAACCAGACTCTGGGTTTATTCTCACTGGACCCCCTTAATACAGGAATCAGACTCTGGGTTTATCTGACTGAACCCCTTTAATACAGGAACCAGACTCTGGGTTTATTCTCACTGGACCCCTTTAATACAGGAACCAGACTCTGGGTTTATTCTCACTGAACCCCTTTAATAGAGGAACCAGACTCTGGGTTTATTCTCACTGGACCCCTTTAATACAGGAACCAAACTCTGGGTTCATCTAACTGAACCCCTTTAATACAGGAACCAGACTGTGAGTTTATTCTCACTGAACTCTGTTTTTACCTGTTTGTGTTTTATCCACCCGCTCTTGGCTGCTACAGGAGGGAGTGTTCAGTCCGGAGTCACTGTGGGATTGTTTATTTGGTATATAATTTAGCTGAAAGCCACATATCTCTTGCTGCTCGGATATTTCAGTCTTTGCTGCGGTTTTCTCACTGCAGAGGGTGTTTTTCCTGGTTTATTCAGTGGAGCGGGTGCGCCCAGAAAGAGAGAATGAAACAAACGAGTTGTTTTGAGGTAAGGGGAGAGACTGAGCGGCCGGTAGTTTTTGGCTGTGTCGATTGAGATGCTGCGGGTCTGTTGGTGAATAAAAAGCCAGTTTCCTCTATCGGATCGCTGCAGATTTCTGAAATAGTGAAAGGATCGACTTTTACCTTTAACCCTGTATTGGCCGGAATGGATGGAAAGGAGCTGCAGGTAAAAAGGGGCGGGGATCAAACCCACGCGTGCGCTTAGCCCGGCCCAGCCCAGTCATCAACCAGAAGTGAATCTGTTGTAAAGGGGGTAACTGTGGTTTCTTGTTGCAGGGACACAACCTACAGAAACTACTGCTGTTGCTGCTGCTCAATGTTGTTGCTGCTGTTTCAGGTAAGTGCTGTGACTGCTGGAACATTTCAGCAGTGATCAAAGGGTTGGGGGGGAATCAGGAATTCATCTTGCTTTAAGGAGCTGTGTGTACTGCAAGTGGTGCCATTGAGGGAGTGGACACAGTAGGTTCACATCACACATCATGATCATGAGAACTGAAAGGAAGGCAGTTAATGTCTTTCGCTTAACCCCTGTGATGTGAACAGTGGGACACTGAGCAACACTCTGACACTGGGATGGGTGACTGGAATCCAGTGACCCAGTCTGATATTGCTGTTACAGACAAATGGTTGCAAAGTGACCATGCCAGGACTTGAATATTCCATTGTATTTGAACATTTCTGAAGATCTGGAAGAAAGGAGAATAAGGTGGGGTGGCTCTGTTAATCAAGGATAAAACCAGTACAATAATGAGAAATAATCTTGGTCTGGAGGGTCAAAATGCAGAATCAGCCTGGAGATAAGAAGAAGCAAAAGAAGCAAGTTACTGGTGGGACAAGTTTATAGGCCCCCTGACAGTAGATATACTGTAGGACAGAGTATAAATAAATAAAATGGGGGAGGGGAGGTTACTTGTTTAAAAAAAAGTACTGCAATAATTATGAGAGATTTTAATCTTCATTTAGATTGGACTAATTAAATTGGCAAAGCTAGCCTGAAGAATGGGTCCATAGAGTTTATTTGGGACAGCTTCTTAGAAACATACATTCTGGAGCCAACCAGGGAATGTACTACTTTAGACCTGGTATTGTGCAATGAGACAGGACTAATAACTGACCTCATATCAGGGATCCTCTAGGGAAGAATGATCAAGATAGAATTTCACATTCGGTTTGAGGGTGAGAACTTTGGGTCTGAAACTAGTGCCTTAAAGTTAAATAAAGACTATTACAAGGGTACAAAGGCAGAGCTGGCAAAACTGGATTGGGAGCATAGGTTAAAATAAAGGACAGTAGAGAAGCATTGGCAGAAATTTAAGGAGATATTCAGTAACCCTCAACAAAAATATATTCCATTAAGAAAGAAAGGGTGCACCATGTGTGGCTAACTAAGGATGAAATCAACTTGAAAGAAAAGATGTACAATGCTGCAAAGATTAGAAATTGGCAGAAGATTGGGAAAATTTTAGAAACCAGCAAAGGATGACTAAAAAATAATAGAGACAGAAATTGGAGTATAAGAGGAAACTAGCAAAAAATATAGAAACAGACAGTCTTCTACAAGTATAAAAAGAATAGTGGTGATGAGCATTGATCCCTTAGAGAGTGAGACTGAGGAATTAATGAGAAACAAGGAAATGACAGAGACATTGAACACGTTTTTTGTATTTTCACAGCAGAAGACACACAAAGCATCCCAGGAATAATAGAAAAGTAGGGAGCAAAAAGGGAGAGAGGGACTTAAAAGATCACGATCACCAGAGAAAAACCAGTGGGACAAAAGGCTGACAAGTCCCATGGACCTGGTGGCCTGCATCCTAGGGAGTTAAAGGAAGCGGCTACAGAGAGTGCATCCATTGGTTATAATTCACAAAAAATTTCCTAGATTCTGTAAAGGTCCCACCGGATTGGAAATTCGCAAATTTTACATTTCTGTTCAAGAAAGGAAGGAGACAAAAAACTAGAAACTATATAGGCCAGTTAGTCTAACGTCTGTCATTGCCATTATCAATATCCTGGAGGGTTAGCATTGACTAGAAACTGAACTGGACCAGCCATATAAATACTGTGGCTTCAAGAGCAGGTCAGCGGCTAGGAATCCTGATGAGAGTCACTCACCTTGTTACCCTCCCCCGCCAAGCCTGCCCACCATCTACAAGTCAGGCGTACGATGGAATAATCTCCACTTGTCTGGATGAGTGCAGTTCCAGCAACACTCAAGCAGTTTGACACCATTCAGATCATAGCAGTCTACTTAATTGGCACCCCATCCACCAACTTCAACATCCACTATCGACTCAGTGGCAGCAGTGTGTGTACCATCTACAAGATGCACTGCAGGAACTCACCAAGGCTCCTTCGACATTTCATTCAAAAACCTCAACCTCTGCCACCACCACCACCTGGATTCCATTATTAAGGAGATAGTAGAAGGACATTTAGAAAATCATAACACAATCAGGTGGAGTAAACATGGTTTTGCAAAAGGGAAACTGACAAATTTAGTAGAATTCTTTGAGGACATAACAAGCTGGATGGATAAAGAGGAACCAGTTGATTTCATGTATTTCAATTTCTAGAAGGCACTCAATAAGGTGCCACATCTTCTGAAATAACATTTTATCCCCTTTTCCATCCTTTTTCCCCTCCCCCACACATCCCTCAAAAGGACCAGCTGTTACTTCTTCCATGTTGTTTTTTCACAGAGTGATAACCCTTGTCCTGCTATTAACACATTCTGCTGTCTGACCTTTAAGCTACTATCAACACCTCCTTTAGCCCTTACCACTACCATTAACACTCCCTTTGTTTTTTTCGTCCATGACATCTTTGTCAATTTCTCTTTTGCTATCCCCACCTATCGCTGGCCTTCTATCCAGCTTCACCTTTTCCACCACCTTAAAACAGTATAAATTTCATCACATTTCTTACCTCTCTTTAGCTCTGAATAAGGGTCATACAGACTCGAAACTTTGACTCTATTTCTCTCTCCACAGATGCTGTCAGACCTGCTGAGTTTTTCCAGGATTTTCTGTTATCCCTTCAGATTTCCAACATCTGCAGCATTTAGTTTTTACCCGTTTATGTTGCTGGAGATGATGTATTGGCATAGATTAAGGATTAGCAAACTAACAGAGAACAGAACATTGTGGTAAATGGATATTTCTCAGGTCGGCAAACTATAACTAGTGCAATGCCACAGGGATCAGTGCTGGGGAGTCAGCTGCATACAATCTATATTATTGACTTGAATAAAGGGACTGACTGTATTGTATCTAATTTGGTGCTGGTACAAATATGGAAAGCAAGACAAGAGGAGAATGCAAAGAGATACAGACAGGTAAAGTGAGTGGGCAAAAATTTGGCAGATGGAGCAGAATGTGGGAAATGTGAACTTGTCCACTTTGGCAGCAAGAATGGAAAAGCAGAATGTTATCTGAAACGGAGACAGACTGCAGAATGTTACAGTAAAGAGGGATCTGGGTGTCCTTGTACATGAATCACAAAAAGGTCAGCATGCAGGCACAGCAAGTAATTAGGAAGGCAAATGAATGTTGGTCTTTATTGCAAGGGGGATGGAGTATAAAAGTAGGGAAGACTTGCTACAGCTGTACAGGGCATTGGTGAGACCATACCTGGTGTACTGTGCACAGTTTTGGTCTCCTTACTTAAGGAGAGATATACTTGCATTGGAGGCAGTTCAGAGAATGTTCACTCGGCTGATTCCTGGGATGAAGGGGTTTGTGTTAGGAGGAAAGGTTGAGCAGGCTGTCCCTGTATCCGTTGGAGTTTAGGGGAATGGGAGATGATCTTATTGAAACAGATCAGATTCTGAGGGAGTTTGATAGGATAGACACTGAAAGGATATTTCCCCTTGTAGGGGAATCTGGAACTGTGGGGTACAGTTTAAGAATAAGATGTCTGGTATTTAAGATGGAAATGAGGAATTTCTTCTCTAAGGGTTGTTAGACTTTGGAATTGTCTTCCCCGGAGAGCAGTGAAGGCTGGCTCATTGAATATAACCAAGGCTGAGTTAGACAGAATTTTGATTGACAAGGGGGCACAGGCATGAAAGTGGAGTTAAGGCCACAATCAGATCAGCCATGATCTTATTAAATGAGACAGCAGGCTTGAGGGGCCAAATGGCTTACTCCTGCACCTGTATCCTCTGACCTTGTAATCTTGAGGGTGGTGAGAATACACACTGCCTCAATCCTTTTCAGACCAGTGGAGAGATGGTAATAGTGGCACTGTCACAGGACTAGGAACCCAGAGGCCCAGACTAATGCTCTGGGGACATGAGTTCAAATCCCACCATGGCAACTAGTTAATAAATCTATGATAATATTATCATAATATATAATAATACAAACCTACAATATATGAAACTGTTATTGATTTTAGTAAAAAGCCATCTGGTTTATGAATGCCCTCTTATGAAGCGAAATCTGCTGTCCTGACTTTGTGACTACAGACCCAGACAGCAATGTGGTTGACTCTGAATTGTCCTCTGAAGTAGCCGAGCAAGCCACTCAGATCAAGGACCATTCGGGGTGGACAACAAATTCTGGACCTGCCAGCGATGCCCACATCCCATGAAAGAATAAAGAAAGTAAATCAGGTTCTGCCTCAAACCCCTACCCAGTGTATTCGACCGTCATTCCCTCCCACCCCCAAGCTGTCCAAACCCCTTCCTACTTCCTTGGGAACCCCCACCCCACCTGTTCATGTCATTACATTTCAGGGTCATTTTTCAGCTGCTGAGCTCCACCTCACATTGTGTACCCCCGGTCTCTGAATTCCTCCTAAGGGCAGGTGACCAATATACTGATGAGTTCTCCCAGCTTGTGTATAAATGGAAAAGGTGATTTTTCTGCTCTGTCCATCTGCTCTGTGTGAAAAAATATCCAGCACAAGCTGGGTTTAGTTGAAGGCCTTAATGCCTGAGCTTTAACCTTCCCACAGAAATGAAAGCTGTGAGTTACTGATCAGTGCATCTTGCAAATTGAGCATCGCAGTGTACCCACGTGATGCTTGGGATGTGATGTACCAGCAGGGAGGTTATCTCTGTGGATAAATGCTTTTAATCTTTTCCAGGTGACTGGTCAGTTTCTGGGTTCCTTGGAGAGCAGATTGTGCTGCCCTGTTCCTACAAAGGGAATGTCCCAGTCTCAGATTTACAGGTGATTTGGGGAATATCAAGATCTGAAATTTTACACAAGTTTGTCGATGGCAATGATGATTTGACAGAACAAGACCCACGGTTCAGAAACAGAACAAAACTGTTCAAAGATCAATTGGAGCAAGGCAACTGGTCAATTCTGATCTCTGACCTCAGGAAGTCTGACAAGAAAATGTATGAGTGTCAGATTTACAAGAAGAAAGAGGAGGTCCATTATTTAGTGAAATCTGATGTCGTCCATCTCTTTGTATTGGGTAAGAAGCTTTTGTTTCAGGTATTCTGTATTTAATTTTTTTTTAAATTTTATGCTCTCCCCACCCCCACTAGAGCTATACCTTGAGTGCCCTACCATCCATTCTTAATTAGCACATTCGTTTACATAATATCACCAACTTTAACTTTAAAAATTTTTTTTTTTAAATCTTTTATGCTCTCCCCACCCCCACTAGAGCGATACCTTGAGTGCCCTACCATCCATTCTTAATTAGCACATTCGTTTAGATAATATCACCAACTTTAACACCTGTGTGTTCTTTTGTACTATTGTTGTTGACATCTTTTGATGATCTGCTTCTATCACTGTTTGTTTGTCCCTACAACCACACCCCCCCTCCACTTCTCTCTCTCTCTCTCTCTCTCTCTCTCTCTCTCCGCCCCCCACACACACACCTTTAACCAGCTTATATTTCAACTCTTTCTTGGACTCGAACTCAAGTTCTGTCGAAGGGTCATGAGGACTCGAAACGTCAACTCTTTTCTCCTCCGCCGATGCTGCCAGACCTGCTGAGTTTTTCCAGGTAATTCTGTTTTTGTTTTTGTTTTGGATTTCCAGCATCCGCAGTTTTTTTGTTTTTAATTCTGTATTTAATCCCTGATTTTATGGGGTCGGTGGTTAAATTACTAGATGAGTAATCCAGAGGCCTGGACTAATAATTCAGAGAATAAAATCCCCCCATGGCACTGTCAGATTTTAAATTCAGTTCTTTAAATACAAACCTGGAAATATCAATTTGGTCCCAGGAAAAGTGACCCTGAAGCTGTTGGATTGTTGTAAAACCCCAACTGGTTCACTAATGTCTCTTTAGGGAAGGAAACCTGCCGTCCATACCCAGTCTGGTCTCTATGTGACTCCAGTCCCACGTTAACCTAGTTGCTTATTAACTGACCTGTATCGGTTTGTATCTAAGGCTGGAGAGCAAAACAGGATAAAACTGAATGGATCACTGGCTGTGACCCAGGTATTGAATCAGGATACAACAAAGACACACCCAACCCAGTCGACTCTGCAAAGTCCCTTCACTAACACCTGGGAACTGCTGTCCAAGTTGGGAGAGCTGTCTGGCAGAGTCATTCTCACAGAATTAACCCCACATCCCAAACTCCTCTATCACCATCCCTGGGTATGTCCTGTCACATGGTGGGGGCACAGTGGTATGCAGTCCGGAGTCAGTGGCACTGGGAATCCTCAACATTGCCTCTGAACCCCATGAAGTTTCACAGCTTCAGGTCAAACATGGACCTGGAAACCTCCTGCTGATTATCAGCTACTGCCCTCCCTCAGCTGATGAATCAGTACTCCTCCATGCTGAACACCACTTGGAGGAAGCAGTGAGAGTGGAAAGGACACAGAATGTACTGAGTGGGGACTTCACTGTCCATCACCAAGGGTGGCTCAGTAATACCATCACTGACCAAGCTGATGGAGCCCTGAAGGACAGAGCGGTCAAACTGGGTGATGGAAGGAGTTAACATTGCTATCAAGCTGCACTCGCTCACCAATGCACTCATCGCACACACCAAGTGGTGTTCAACATGGAGGAGTCCTGATTCATCAGCTAAGGGAGGGCAGAAGGTGATAAGCAGCAGGAGGTTTCCAGGCCCATTGTTGACCGAAAGCTGCCAGAGTTCATGGGGTTTAGACCAATGTGGAGGATTCCAGTGATCACTCCCCACAGCACTCACTCTCCAGAAATGTGTTCCATCTGGCTCCAAATGTCGGGGTGCAGGAGGTGGGGCCCATCACACCTCTCAGGCAGCCTTTACAAGACCCAGTGCGCTTATCTTGAAAGTGTATCCCAGTAGACCCAGGATCCTGTGGGGATTCTCTCCACAGGGGGATGTAGGCTGCTGGGAATGATCCTGCTCAGGGTAACTCTGGAAAACTTCCATTCTACGCCCCACAGTTAATGCAATCCTGTTGGATTTTTCACTCTGCCGACCCTGTTCCTGATCCTTCCCGATTAGTTTGATCCGGGTCTCGTTCCTCCCGGGATGTGTTTCCCTAAAGCCCAAAAAAGTCTTCGAACATTTCTGCAGTTTGTTTCACACACAATACTAAACACATGTTGTTTTCTTTAGAGCGACCTCAAACACCTGTACCAACTATGTCTGTACCAGGTAAATCTGTTTCTAAACTACTGCATGTGTTTTCAGCTCTTACATTTGAACATGCTGCAGAGACAGGTAGTAACATGGGAAGGTTTGAAATGCTGTGTGATATTTCACCATAGAATTATTCTGTGAGAGTGAGTGGTGTGGGTCACTGTTACCTGTAAGTGGCCCTGAAACTACCTAGAAATGTTATTTCTGTTTGAGTCTCACCTTCCTGTCTCTCAGATACAAAACTCTGAGGTTTCCTGCTTCCCACTAGCATTCTGGAATTCTGTGTGGAAAGTCTTGGTACAATTATAACCAAACCGTCCTGTTGGGAAAGTGAAGGGATTGGGTGTACCACTGGTTGAAGTCAGTGGAGAGTAATATTGTCCCAGGTGTAAATCCGCGTTACACCCAATCCCGTGGCTTTCCTGATCTGCAAATTAGTTTAAAATTCCCGCTCTATTTCAATGGACTGTTGGGTTTAATTGGAAGGAGTTGCTGCGGGTCAGTGTCCAGTTATCTCAATTGGAAAGCATGTATCCATCACATTGCGGGACAGTGTGTGTGTGTGCGCAGGAAGCTGTGGGGTGGCCTGGTGTGTGTGTGATTATTGTATCTAACCTCCCACATCCCTCCAGGTCCAGAATTAACCAGGGATCTGTTAGTACTGGGGATGGTTCTGAAACACTAGGTGCTGAAGGTCTCTGCTGTTAATTTTGTTACTATGTCCCAGTCTGTTAATATCTTCATTCTGTCTCTACATCATGTACTTTGTCCAGAAGCACAGCCTGGATTTGGATTTGGATTTGGATTTGGAATTGGAGTTCCTGTTGGTTTTTTTGCTCGAGTTTTGCTTTCTGGAATTGTGGTTTGTGTATTCCAAAGGCGACCAAAATGGTGAGTTCTAGAATGTTTCATGGTTTCCATTTTAATCCTGTTTTTGTTTTATAATGTTTTCTTAAATGTTGCTGACACCTCAACCTGTCCATTTACTGAGCAGTGAGAATGCTTCAATCCACCCTATCATTGAGCAGCATTATCCAATCACTTCCAGCTTGTCATCCTGTGCAGTCCGGTGCGAGTGCCCTGCCGCTGGCTCTCTGCCCGGCTGCAGGATGGTGCAGAGACCGAGTACCGCTTTCTGGGCCATAACTCCGGGATGGACGGTGGGATTGACACATGGTCAACAGCTGCTTGTGGGGCTTTTGTTATGAGGAGACGTTGAGTAGGTTGGGCCTGTACTCATTGGAATTTAGAAGAATGAGAGGCGGCCTTATTCGAACATTAAAGATTCTTCAAGGGGCTTGACAGGGTAGAAGCGGTGAGGTTGTTTCCCCTTGTGGGAGAGTCTAGGACCAGACGGTATACTCTCAGAGCAAGGGGTCGCCTGTTTAATACAGAGCTGAGGAGGAATTTCTTCTCTGAGGGTTGTGAATCTGCAGAGGGCTGTAGAGGCTGGGTCGTTAAGTATATTCAAGGCTGAGATAGATTTTTAATCAGTAAGGGAATCGGGGGTTATGGGGAACAGGCAGGGAAGTGGAGTTCAGGATTATCAGATCAGCCACGATCTCATTGAATGGCAGAGCTGACTTGATGGGCTGAATGGCCTATTTCTGCTCCTGCATCTTATGGTCTTATGCCTTGGCTGGCTACGGAAAACGGTAGCTGTGCGCTGCCCACAGTGCATTGCCTGGCCGAGCTAGAGCCCAGAGACCGGAAACTGGTTTTCAGTGAATAATTTCGGCGTGCTGTGCCCGAACACTTCGCTGCACAGGAGGCTGCTAGACAGCCGAACAGGCAGTTTAACATCTCAGCTGAAAGACAGCACTTCCAACAGTTCAGCACTCACTCGCTCACTCCCCCCCTTTCCCCCCACTCCCCTATTGTTTGGGGGGGCCCGTGCCACAAGGGTTTGATTGTAAATCTGCTGCTGTTCATCCTTGAATTTATTTAGGACTGTGATAGACAGATTTTAACATTCTCACCCTTTTATCAAACATTCTGTGGCCTCACTCCTCCCCATGTGTAACCTCCTTCAGCCCCACAACCCTCAGATCTCTGCACTCCTCCAATTCTGTTGTCTTCAGACTCCCTGATTTTCCATCGCTACATCATTGGTGGCTGAGCCTTTAGCTGCCTGGCCCCGAGCTCTGGAATTTCCTCCCTCAACCTCTGCCTGTCTGTGTGTATGTCTGTGTCTGTCTCTCTTCCTTACCTCCCAACAACACCATTTGCTCCTTAAAGCCTACCTCACTGCCTGAACCATTGTGTAGCTCAGTGTCAAATTTTGTTTCATAAGCATTTAGGATATGTTCTGTTCAAGGTTCTATATAAACACAAGTTGTTGTTGTTCAGTCTCCTCCTGCACTTTCCAAACCACCGCCCTTTAACCCGGACATTAGATGATTCAGTCACTGGGAAGGCCATCTCGAATTCCCTTCGCACACTCAATATCCACATCTCCGTGCTCACCGCCTGTCTCCACATACACCCCACACAGTGGGAGCAGAAACTATTGTAGGGTTCTATAACTCTATCCCCTGGCCCTCCCTCTGTCAGTCAGCACAGCTCCTGTGGAGTGTCCAGCTCTTGCCCATTGCATCCCCTGTGAGCCTGCTCTCCTCTACAGTCTGTGCTCCATCACCATGCAGCTCCTGTGACCCATTTTCCAGCTGCCATTGGTACCCAGGATGTTGAGTGTAATTTAATCGGGCCTGTGCTCCTGAACGGCTCCTTTACACACTTGTCCAAAGTGTTGGATTCTTTTAATGTCACCTGAACTCTGCTGGTTTTTCTGTCCTAGGAAAAAAAATAGACACCAGAACACAAAATAGACACCAGAACACTCAAAATGAAGCGTCTTACATTGTCACAGTGATGGTTTTTCTCTCCTAGGAATTGTGTTCAAAATCGACACTCCAACAATCGAAATGAAGCATCTAAGGATGTCCCTTTGACAGGGGTGAGCTGTCCAGGTAAAGCACAGGGCCTTGTGACAACAGCACCTGAGCATCAGAATGGAGAAGAAAACCTTGTGGGGACCAGGGCTGTCCAGCACTAACTGAGTTTCCCCTGCACTGAGCATGTGTCAGGGAGGGGAAAATCAGCCCAGTATTGTGGTTATCTAGTGATTCCTGGTGGAATGTCTGAGCTCAGGATTGGGATCAACAATCACTTCCCACTTTGCACAAACCGTCCTGATCAGCACAATCTCAGGAGGGAAACTCCCAGTGGAACTATAATCCCTTTACTAAGAAAACTGTCCAAGTATTTCATTCTCTGCATTATCTCTCAGCATTCCTGTTACAGACTGTGTCCATACCCAATCTCAGGAATGTACAGAACCATCTTTAACAAAAACAGAATTACCTGGAAAAACTCAGCAGGTCTGGCAGCATCGGCGGAGAAGAAAAGAGTTGACGTTTCGAGTCCTCATGACCCTTCGACAGAACTTGAATTCGAGTCCAAGAAAGAGTTGAAATATAAGCTGGTTTAAGGTGTGTGTGGGGGGGGCGGAGAGAGAGAGAGAGAGAGAGAAGTGGAGGGGGGGGTGGGGCTGTGTAACCCATTGATCACTCCCTGTGTGAGATGTTTACTTCCTACTGATGAGTGAGTGGGAACATCTGGCAGTTCCTGGTGACTTTATTCACTTGGTGTGGATGATGCTGCCAGGGAAACAAAAACAGAATTACCTGGAAAAACTCAGCAGGTCTGGCAGCATCGGCGGAGAAGAAAAGAGTTGACGTTTCGAGTCCTCATGACCCTTCGACAGAACTTGAGTTCGAGTCCAAGAAAGAGTTGAAATATAAGCTGGTTTAAGGTGTGTGTGTGGGGGGGGGGCGGAGAGATAGAGAGACAGAGAGGTGGAGGGGGTTGGTGTGGTTGTAGGGACAAACAAGCAGTGATAGAAGCAGATCATCAAAAGATGTCAACGACAATAGTACAATAGAACACATAGGTGTTAAAGTTAAAGTTGGTGATATTATCTAAACGAATGTGCTAATTAAGAATGGATGGTAGGGCACTCAAGGTATAGCTCTACTGGGTTTTTTTTTATATAATGGAAATAGGTGGGAAAAGGAAAATCTTTATAATTCATTGGAAAAAAAAGGGGGAAACAGAAAGGGGGTGGGGATGGGGGAGGGAGCTCACGACCTAAAGTTGTTGAATTCAATATTCAGTCCGGAAGGCTGTAAAGTCCCTAGTCGGAAGATGAGGTGTTGTTCCTCCAGTTTGCGTTGGGCTTCACTGGAACAATGCAGCAAGCCAAGGACAGACATGTGGGCAAGAGAGCAGGGTGGAGTGTTAAAATGGCAAGCGACAGGGAGGTTTGGGTCATTCTTGCGGACAGACCGCAGGTGTTCTGCAAAGCGGTCGCCCAGTTTATGTTTGGTCTCTCCAATGTAGAGGAGACCACATTGGGAGCAACGAATGCAGTAGACTAAGTTGGGGGAAATGCAAGTGAAATGCTGCTTCACTTGAAAGGAGTGTTTGGGTCCTTGGACGGTGAGGAGAGAGGAAGTGAAGGGGCAGGTGTTGCATCTTTTGCGTGGGCATGGGTTTGTGCCATAGGAGGGGGTTGAGGAGTAGGGGGTGATGGAGGAGTGGACCAGGGTGTCCCGGAGGGAGCGATCCCTACGGAATGCCGATAGGGGGGGTGAAGGGAAGATGTATTTGGTAGTGGCATCATGCTGGAGTTGGCGGAAATGGCGGAGGATGATCCTTTGAATGCGGAGGCTGGTGGGGTGATAAGTGAGGACAAGGGGGACCCTATCATGTTTCTGGGAGGGAGGAGAAGGAGTGAGGGCGGATGCGTGGGAGATGGGCCGGACACGGTTGAGGGCCCTGTCAACGACCGTGGGTGGAAAACCTCGGTTAAGGAAGAAGGAGGACATGTCAGAGGAACTGTTTTTGAATGTAGCATCATCGGAACAGATGCGACGGAGGTGAAGGAACTGAGAGAATGGGATGGAGTCCTTACAGGAAGCAGGGTGTGAGGAGCTGTAGTCGAGATAGCTGTGGGAGTCGGTGGGTTTGTAATGGATATTGGTGGACAGTCTATCACCAGAGATTGAGACAGAGAGGTCAAGGAAGGGAAGGGAAGTGTCAGAGATGGACCACGTGAAAATGATGGAGGGGTGGAGATTGGAAGCAAAATTAATAAATTTTTCCAAGTCCTGACGAGAGCATGAAGCGGCACCGAAATAATCATCGATGTACCGGAGAAAGAGTTGTGGAAGGGGGCCGGAGTAGGACTGCAACAAGGAATGTTCCACATACCCCATAAAGAGACAGGCATAGCTGGGGCCCATGCGGGTACCCATAGCCACACCTTTTATTTGGAGGAAATGAGAGGAGTTGAAGGAGAAATTGTTCAGCGTGAGAACAAGTTCAGCCAGACGGAGGAGAGTAGTGGTGGATGGGGATTGTTCGGGCCTCTGTTCAAGGAAGAAGCTAAGGTGCCCTCAGACCATCCTGGTGGGGGATGGAGGTGTAGAGGGATTGGACGTCCATGGTGAAGAGGAAGCGGTAGGGGCCTATTTATTGTCCATCTCTACTTGAACCACTGCAGTCTTGTCGTGATTTGTGCTCCCATAGAGGTAAATATGGGAAGAGGCTTCAGAAACTCCCTCTGCAACAGCATTCGCTCGGTAAAAACCAGCAACGACATTATTGTCAGCAACTGTTTTATATCCTGAATTCAGATTGTAGATGGTTCACAGATTGAAACTGTTTCTTGCCAGAAATTATAAAGATATATTCGGTATATTTTAATTTTGTCTTTTTTATGTAGTTTTTTGTGGCAAACAGTGAGTGGTCATATTTTACAAATGTTATATAAAATTTCTAATGTAAATATTTTCTGAATGTGCCGATACATTTCAGTCTGGTATATGTTTTACCCTTCTACATGTTGTTTTTGATCCAAGATCTAATTAAAGATAAACCGATGCTAAAATGAGTGGATCTACAGTCTGATGTTTAATGACTCTGGTAGTCACTGCCTGAATAGAGGCCATGCTGTCTGCAGGCAGTAAGTCTCCCGATGTGAGAAGTGAATGAGATTGGCTGAAGACTGGTATCTGTGATTGTGGGAATTTCCGGAGGACAGGAATGATCATCCAGTCAGCCGTTCTGGTGATTGGGGTGCTGGGGAAGGGAAGGCGTGGAGAGAGGGATTGGGAGGAAGGGAGTGTGTGATCTCCCTTCACCTTTCCTGGGGTGGAAGTGGTTTTGGCATGAACAAGCAGAGCAATTCAACTTCTTCAGGGGTGGAGACCCTTACACAGACACAGAGAGAAAATACAGGAACATGGAAATAGTATTCACGCATCACAATAGCAACTGAATAATGACAGGAGTCCAGATTTGTTCCTGAACCTCGTCATGAACAAGTTATATTTTATAATGTTAAAAAATATTTTATAAATGTCCCAAGGTGCTTCACAGGAACATGCTAAAAGAGAATTTGATACCAAACCACATCTGGAGATATTAGGTCAGAGGATGAAAATGAGATCAGTTTTCCAGAGCTTGGGGCCCAGACAACTGAATTGCAGACACCTTTTAAGGAAAAATTCTCTTTTAATATAAATGGAGTTACATTGCAGCCCCCCAAAACACAAATTCTCTTTGGCTGCCAGTTTCTCCTCCTGCCTCCATCCTTCTCCACCTGGCTGAACTTGTTCTCACTTTTAACTCCACTCACTCACTCCACATCAAAGGTGTGAGCTATGAACACTCACGTGGACACTAGCTCTGCCGGCCTTTTAGTAGGATATGTGGAACTTCCCTTGGTCCAGTCCTACTCGGGCCCCATCCCCCACCTCTTTTACTGCTACGTTGATGACGATGACTGAATTGGTGCTGCTTTAGACTCAGCCTGAACTGGAAAATTTCTTGAACTCTGCTTTCATTTTCCACCCTTTCCTCACCTTCACACAGTCCATTTCCAACTCTTGCTTTCCTCAAATTCTCTCACCATTTCTGGGGATAGTCTGTCAAAGAATATTCACTAGAATCCCACCCAATCCCACAGCTACCTCGACGATACTTCTCACAAGTTTCTCCCACATGGTAACATCTGTTCTGATCATACAACTGATCTTTTTCCTCAACCTATTCCCTAACACTGTGGTTAACAAGGCCCTCATCCCAATTCCGCCACTTATTCTCTCACCCCTCTGACACCACCACCACCACGCTCCACACACCACCCCCCCCCCCCCCCACCCCCCTCCCCCCGCCCTCCTGCCCACTGAAGACCACATCAGTAGTCCCCTTGTGCTCACCTTCCACCCCACCATTCTGGAGTGGGGTTTAAACCCACAGCCTTCAGACTCTGAGTGAGTGTGTTACCCACTGAGTCATGGCTGACATGTGGGATACCTGCAGCCCTCTGTTAGCCCCACATTAACATCCATCCTTCATCTGTGAGAGTTTTGACAGAGGGGATTTAATTTCACAAGGTTTAATCCTCAATGTGGATCCTCACTCAGGGTAAGTGAAGGTTGGAACATTTGACCAGCTGTGTTGTAGCCCTTTCTCTCTGACTACATTCACTGTGTAGGAAGACTCGCTGCTGGGAGCAGAACCTTGTTAGACAACGCCTTTAGATTCAGCCGCTTATTTAACATTGCATCGAAGCCTGATCCTGATGTCTGGCAGGAGTTTCCTGAAAGGGACCAGGACAGGAATGTCATCAAGTCATTCCCCTCTCTCACTCTGAGCACTGAGATCAATATTAGCTGCTGCTCTGGCTGAGGCATCTTTTCCCTCTGGGGTCCAGATGGTCCTTTAGTCAGATCCACATGAGGGGATATTAGGGGAAAAAAGATATTCAAAGTTTTAGGCAGATTCTCAAAGAAGGGAAGAGAGATGTGGGGAGGTTTAATCTGGCATCGCAGTGAAGCTGGTGTCGGCCAGAATTTCATGCTCAGCTCTCTGGAGCCGCTCTGTGAACTCACGATCTTCAGACTCAGAGCTATCCACTGAGCCAAAGGGGAGCGGGGGAGTTTGGGGAGGTTTCAGTCCCTCACACCACCGGGTCCCTTACACACTGTATGGTACAGGGGAATAGGCGGGGCTGTGCATCCCACACTGGGAACATCCATTTCAAACACATCAGAAATAGGAGCAGGAGGAGGCCTTTCAGCCCCTCAACACCCTTTCCCCCCTCATTAAGATCATGCCTGATCTTGTACATCAACTCCACTTTCCACCTGATCATCACATCCTGGAATTCTCTTCGAGTCAAAATCTCTCAGCCTTGAATATACCGGTTGGCTTTCACATCTCCTGGGATCCAATTCAGGACAGCATTGATTCAGTGCTGAGTGTCTGTATTAAAATCCAACAATGACTTAGTGGGATCACTCTCACTTCTGAATCCCATTCCAGAGACATGAGCCCCATATCCAGTCTAACATTCCCAGTGCAATACTGAGGGAGTGCTGAACTTTCGGGGTTTCACTAAAGGGAGTACTTCGCTGTCGGAATATCAGTACTGAGGGAGTGCTGCACTGTCGGATGGTCAGCACTGAGGGAGTGCTGCACTGTCCGAGCGTCAGTACTGAGGGAGTGCTGCATTGTCGCAGGGTCAGTACTGAGTGAGTGCTGCACTGTCGGAGGGTCCACATCCCGGGAGAGCTGCACTGTTGGATATGCTGTTGTTCGGATGAAACATTAAACCGAAGCCTGTCTGCTCTCTCAGAGAAATGAGAAAAATCCCATGGTCACTATTTGGAAGTTAATCGGGGGGAGTTTTCCCGAAGACCTGGGCCCAATATTTATCCCTAAAGCCACATCATTAAAAACAGGTGATCTGCTTTTGTCCCGACCCAGCATTTGTGGGAGCTTGCTGTGCACAAATTCACTACCGCATTTCATGCATTACCATGGTTCAAAAAGAATTCACTTCCCAGTTTGTATATTATTTTATTGTAAGTAGTAAAGTATGTTGTTGATTATAAATCACTTTGGGAGATCTTGTGTCCATGAAAGCTGCTACATCAATGCAAGTCTTGTCATCAAAGAAGCTCAAAATATCTCTCTGCAATACTGGCCTTTGTTCACCTGGTGGCGCTGGTGCTCAGCAGCGGCATCAAGTGACTGACTCCCTGGCAGCGGAGAGACCATGATCATGAAGCTGTTTCTGGCAGGACGAGACCAGCCCATTGCACTTCGCGTGTGCTGACACCTGCGATGTCCCCAAGTGCGGGATACTCGACTGCAAAATTTGTGGTAGTGGGGGACTCCGTTCGTGCTCTCCCTGAAAAAGAAAGAAACCCTTTAATACAGGAACCAGATTCTGGGTTTATCTGACTGAACCCCTTTAATACAGGAACCAGACTGTGGGTTTATCTGACTGAACCCCTTTAATACAGGAACCAGACTGTGAGTTTATCTGACTGAACCCCTTTAATACAGGAACCAGTCTCTGGGTTTATCTGACTGAACCCCTTTAATACAGGAACCAGTCTCTGGGTTTATCTGACTGAACCCCTTTAATACAGGAACCAGACTCTGGGTTTATCTGACTGAACCCCTTTAATAAAGGAACCAGACTCTGGGTTTATCTGACTGAACCCTTTAATGCAGGAACCAGACTCTGGGATTATCTGACTGAACCCCTTTAATTAAGGAACTAGACTGTGGGTTTATCTGACTGAACCCCTTTAATACAGGAACCAGACTCTGGGTTTATTCTTACTGGACCCCTTTAATACAGGAACCAGACTCTGGGTTTATTCTCACTGAATCCCTTCAATACAGGAACCAGACTCTGGGTTTATCTGACTGAACTCCCTTAATACAGGAAGCAAACTCTGGGTTTCTCACTGATTCTCTTTAATACAGGAACCAGACTCTGGGTTCATTCTCACTGAATCTCTTTAATACAGGAACCAGACTCTGGGTTATTCTCACTGAACCCCTTTAATACAGGAACCAGACTCTGGGTTTATCTGACTGAACCCCTTTAATACAGGAACCAGACTCTGGGTTTATCTGACTGAACCCCTTTAATAAAGGAACCAGACTCTGGGTTTATCTGACTGAACCCTTTAATTAAGGAACTAGACTGTGGGTTTATCTGACTGAACCCCTTTAATACAGGAACCAGACTCTGGGTTTATTCTTACTGGATCCCTTTAATACAGGAACCAGACTCTGGGTTCATTCTCACTGAACCCCTTTAATACAGGAACCAGACTCTGGGTTTATCTGACTGAACTCCTTTAACACAGGAACCAGACTCTGGTTTATTCTCGCTGAACCCCTTTAACACAGGAACCAGACTCTGGGTTTATTCTCGCTGAACCCTTTTAATACAGGAACCAGACTGCGGTTTTATTCTCACTGAACTCTGTTGTTATCTGTTTGTGTTTTATCCACCCGCTCTTGGCTATAACAGGAGGGAGTGTTCAGTCCGGAGTCACTATGGGATTGTTTATTTGGTATATAATTTAGCTGAAAGCCACATATCTCTTGCTGCTCGGATATTTCAGTCTTTGCTGCGGTTTTCTCACTGCAGAGGGTGTTTTTCCTGGTTTATTCAGTGGAGCGGGTGCGCCCAGAAAGAGAGAATGAAACAAACGAGTTGTTTTGAGGTAAAGGGAGAGACTGAGCGGCCGGTAGTTTTTGGCTGTGTCGATTGAGATGCTGCGGGTCTGTTGGTGAATAAAAAGCCAGTTTCCTCTATCGGATCGCTGCAGATTTCTGAAATAGTGAAAGGATCGACTTTTACCTTTAACCCTGTATTGGCCGGAATGGATGGAAAGGGAGCTGTGGGGACCGGGAATGGGGGGTTTGGATGCGGGTGAAATGTGGGGCAAAAGGAAACTGAAGTGATCCGCGAACCGGGGATTAACATTAAAAAAATAGAACTGGGATCGGGAGGGAGAACAAAAACAAAAACAGAATTACCTGGAAAAACTCAGCAGGTCCGGCAGCATCGGCGGAGAAGAAAAGAGTTGACGTTTCGAGTCCTCATGACCCTTCGACAGAACTTGAGTTCGAGTCCAAGAAAGAGTTGAAATATAAGCTGGTTTAAGGTGTGTGTGGGGGGGGCGGAGAGAGAGAGAGAGAGAGGTGGATTGGGGGGGGTGGTGTGGTTGTATGGACAAACAAGCAGTGATAGAAGCAGATCATCAAAAGATGTCAACAACAATATACAAAAGAACACATAGGTGTTAAAGTTGGTGATATTACCTAAACGAATGTGCTAATTAAGAATGGATGGTAGGGCACTCAAGGTATAGCTCTAGTAAGGGTGTTTTTTTAAAAAATAATGGAAATAGGTGGGAAAAGGAAAATCTTCATAATTTATTGGAAAAAAAAGGAAGGGGGAAACAGAAAGGGGGTGGGGATGGGGGAGGGAGCTCACGAGCTAAAGTTGTTGAATTCAATATTCAGTCCGGAAGGCTGTAAAGTGCCTAGTCGGAAGATGAGGTGTTGTTCCTCCAGTTTGCATTGGGCTTCACTGGAACAATGCAGCAAGCCAAGGACAGACATGTGGGCAAGAGAGCAGGGTGGAGTGTTAAAATGGCAAGCGACAGGGAGGTTTGGGTCATTCTTGCGGACAGACCGCAGGTGTTCTGCAAAGCGGTCGCCCAGTTTACGTTTGGTCTCTCCAGTGTAGAGGAGACCACATTGGGAGCAACGAATGCAGTAGACTAAGTTGGGGGAAATGCAAGTGAAATGCTGCTTCACTTGAATGGAATGTTTGGGTCCTTGGACGGTGAGGAGAGAGGAAGTGAAGGGGCAGGTGTTGCATCTTTTGCGTGGGCATGGGGTTGTGCCATAGGAGGGGGTTGATGAGTAGGGGGTGATGGAGGAGTGGACCAGGGTGTCCCGGAGGGAGCGATCCCTATGCAATGCCGATAGGGGGGGTGAAGGGAAGATGTGTTTGGTGGTGGCATCATGCTGGAGTTGGCGGAAATGGCGGAGGATGACCCCCTTGTCCTCACTTATCACCCCACCAGCCTCCGCATTCAAAGGATCATCCACCGCCATTTCCTCCCTGAGTAGTGCAAGGCTATGTACAACACATGGGTGTGGACACCTGCCTCATCAGCCTGGACCAGGAGAAGGCCTTTGACAGAATAACGCAGACCTACATGGTGGATGTACTCTCTAAAATGGGGTTTGGGGAGGGAATCTGCAATTGGATCCAACTGCTCTACACAAACATCACTAGTGTAGTTTCAATCAATGCGAGGGAATCAGAAAGCTTTCCAATGAAATCTGGAGTCAGGCAGGGCTGCCGTCTCTCCCCTGTCCTGTTTGTGTGTTGCATAGAATCCGTTACTGAGTCCATCAGGAAGGATCTGGGCATGATAGGATTAATTATGAGGTGTGAGGCACTCTGGGCATTGCTGTTCATGGCGCAGGTGTTGCCTGTACCCTGATCTTGTGCAGCAGTGATCAGCCGAACTACCTTCGACTTTTTATCCGGAGGTCAAAGATGGATTGTGTGCATGGGGATGCCAGAGGCTCTGGATAGAGAGGTGTGCGTGGGAGAAAGATGAGCTCAACATCGCCCTCATCCTGCTGGCCATCTTTTTGTAGTCCCTCGGTATGCAAACAGCAAGCGTCACTCTGTGCTGAGGTTGTGAAGGATGGGTCTGGCCACCCTGCTGCGGAACGTTCCAAGTAGTTAGACCGTGCCCTTCAACCTGTCCCTCATGGAGACGTTTACACAGAATATGCCTTCTGACCTGTCCCTCATGGAGAAGTTTATGCAGAAAATGCCTTCTGACCACAAGCCCATCAGGCAGTGGCCTGCATACAATGTCCTTGAGGCCCTGAGGGAAAAGGAGATGATGAATCCTGTTGGATGGTTCCCTGTGTAGACTGTCAGTCATTTTGCAGAATGTCTCATCACCAGAACTTTCCAACAAGCATCAAGACGTAGCTTGTCTGGTGGTGAGAAATGTCCTCCCCGTCAGATCCTTCCTACATGCCAGGAGTCTCATCCCCATTGCCCTGGAGATGGCTTTGGTAGGGAAGGGACCGTTGTTCAACTTCTTGTGGAATGTGCCTTTGCAAAGAAGGTCTGGAACAAGACGCAGTGGTTTTTGTTGGGGTTCATCCTGAGCAGTTCCGTGACACAGGACTGTATGCTCCATGGGCTGTTCCCAGGGAGCACACCAAGACAAACATCAACTGCAGCTGAAGGATCATCAACTCAGTGCTCTTTGGTCGGCCCGAAACTTGTTGGTTTTCCAGCACAAAGAGTTGTCCCTGACCGAGTGTTGCAGACTGGCACATTCCAAGATCCAGGACCACGTGCTGAGACATGCACGACTGCTTGGAGCAGCCGGCGTAAAGATGCAATGGGGTAAGGTCACTGTCTCTGACCTTCCAGATAGAGCGCACAGAGGGGCTGGGAATTGTGTAGACCCCTCGGGCTGTATGCACGACATTGATTTGATATATTAAATGTCACATGTATCACGGTGGTATTGAGGTATCTCAAGTGCAACATTATGTCAAATTTGAAGTTCATTGCTCTTTGTGTAATCACCATTTTGAAATGATTTGGAATGTTCATTCAGATTTCTTTCTCCAAAACTATACTTTATTCATAAAATAATGACCATGAGAGTTGAAAGGAAGGCAGTTAATGTCTTCAGATTAACCCCTGTGATGTGAAGAGTGGGATTTGTACACTGAGCAACACTGGGTGACACTGGGATGGGTGACTGGGATCCGGTGGGACTGGGATGGGGTCCTGAGCACTGGGATCAGGAGTCTGAGACAGTCCTGGGATCAAATAGAACTGGGAATTGTCCAAGAGCATGGGGAGTAGAGTCATCAGGACTGGGGATTCCAATCTTACATTTCAGGGTCAGTTTTCTGTTCCTGAGCTCCACCTCACATTGTGCAGCCCATAGTCTGTGAATTGTGTCCCAAGGGAGGTGACCAATATCCTGATATATTTTCCATTTGTACACACGCTGGGAGGATACGTGATTCAAAGTGCTGTCCAGCTGCTCTGTGCTTACAAATATCTAGCACTAGCTGGTTTTAGTTGAAAGCCCTTAATGCCTGAGCTTTAACCTTCCCACAGAAATGAAAAGAGTTACTGATCAGTGTTTCTTGTAAATCGAGCATCACAGTGTAACCATGTGAAGCTTGGGATGTAATGTATCAGCAGGGAGGTTATATCTGTTGATAAATACTTTCAAGCTTTTCTAGGTGATTCGCCTGTCCCAGTTTCTGGGTTCCTTGGGGAGCAGGTTGTGCTGCCCTGTACCTACAAGGGGACTGTCCCAGTCTCGGATTTACAGGTAATCTGGGGCACACCCAATTATGAATTTTTACACAAGTTTGTCGATGGGAAAGATGATTTGACAGAACAAGACCCACAATTCAGAAACAGAACAAACCTGTTCAAAGATCAACTGGAACAAGGCAACTGGTCAGTTCTGATCTCTGACCTCAGGGAGTCAGACCAGAACAAATATGAATGTCAGATTTACAGGAGGATGGGTTTGCGCTTTAGTTGGGAGCAAGTTGATTCTGTTCTTCTTTCTGACAGGTGAGCGGTTTCGGGTTTTGACATTCTTCATTTAATTTCTGATTTTATGCTTTCAGAGGTCAGTGATTATGCTAATGGACTAATTTAGAGTCTTTGAAAAGTTCTGCAGTTTGTTTCACACACAATACTAAACAAATGATGTTTTCTTTAGAGCGAGATCAAACACCTGTACCGACCATGCCTGTACCAGGTAAATCTGTATCTAAACTATTGCATTT
Source organism: Carcharodon carcharias (assembly GCF_017639515.1). Taxonomy (NCBI): domain Eukaryota; kingdom Metazoa; phylum Chordata; class Chondrichthyes; order Lamniformes; family Lamnidae; genus Carcharodon; species Carcharodon carcharias. The sequence goes on from NC_054495.1 coordinate 569,092, forward strand.
GTTTTCAGCTCTTACATTTGAACATGCTGCAGAGACAGGTAGTAACATGGAAGGTTTGAAATGCTGTGTGGTATTTCACCATAGAATGATTCTGTGAGAGTGAATGGTGTGGATCACTGTAACCTGTAACTGTCCTTAAACTACCTGGAACTGTTATTTCTGTTTGAATCTCACCTTCCTGTCTCTCAGATGCAAAACTCTGAGGATTCCTGTTCCCACTAGCATTCTGGAATTCTGTGTGGAAAGTCTCGGTACAATTATAACCGAAACCTCCTGTTGGGAAACTGAGGGGATTTGGTGTAACACTGGTTGATGTCAGTGGAGAGTAATATTGACCTGGGTGTAAATCCATGTTTCACGCAATCCCGTGGCTTTCCTGATCTGCAAATTAGTTTAAAATTCACGTTCTATTTCAGCGGACAGTTGGGTTTAATTGGAGGGAGTTTGTTGCTGGTCAGTGTCCAGTTATCTCAATTGGAAAGCATGTATCCATCACATTGTGGGACAAAGTGTGTGCGCAAGAAGCTGTGGGGTGGCCTGGTGTGTGTGTGTGATAATTGTATCTAACCTCCCACATCCCTCCAGGTCTAGAATTAACCGGGGATCTGTTTGTAGTGGGGTTGGTTCTGAAACACTAGGTGCTGAAGGTCTCTGCTGTTAATTTTGTTACTGTGTCCCAGTCTGTTAATATCTTCATTCTGTCGCTACATCATGTACTTTGTACAGGAGTACGGTCTGGATTTGAATTTGGAATTGGAATTGGAGTTCTTGTTGGTTTTTTTGCTGGAGTTTTGCTTTCTGGAATTGTGGTTTGCGTATTCCAAAAGCGACAAAAATGGTGAGTTGAAGAATGTTTCATTGTTTCCATTTTAATCCTGTTTTTGTTTTATAATGTTCTCTTCAATATTGCTGACATCTAAACCTGTCCATTTACTGAGCTGTGAGGATGCTTCAATCCACCCTATCGTTGAGCAGCATTATCCAATCACTTCCAGCTTGTCATCGTGTGTAGTCCGGTGCGAGTGCCCTTCCGCTGGCTCTCTGCCCGGCTGCAGGATGGCGCAGAGACTGAGTACTGCTTTCTGGGCCATAACTCCAGGATGGACGGTGGGATTGACACATGGTCAACAGCTGCTTGTGGGGCTTTTGTTATGAGGAGACGTTGAGTAGGTTGGGCCTGTACTCATTGGAATTTAGAAGAATGAGAGGCGGCCTTATTCGAACATTAAAGATTCTTCAAGGGTTTTGACAGGGTAGAAGCGCTGAGGTTGTTTCCCCTTGTGGGAGAGTCTAGGACCAGACGGTATACTCTCAGAGCAAGGGGTCGCCTGTTTAATACAGAGCTGAGGAGGAATTTCTTCTCTGAGGGTTGTGAATCTGCAGAGGGCTGTAGAGGCTGGGTCGTTAAGTATATTCAAGGCTGAGATAGATTTTTAATCAGTAAGGGAATCGGGGGTTATGGGGAACAGGCAGGGAAGTGGAGTTCAGGATTATCAGATCAGCCATGATCTCATTGAATGGCAGAGCTGACTTGATGGGCTGAATGGCCTATTTCTGCTCCTGCATCTTATGGTCTTATGCCTTGGCTGGCTACGGAAAACGGTAGCTGTGCGCTGCCCACAGTGCATTGCCTGGCCGAGCTAGAGCCCAGAGACCGGGAAGTGGTTTTGGTGAATAATTTCGGCATGCTGTGCCCGAACACTTCGCTGCACAGGAGGCTGCTAGACAGCCGAGCAGGCAGTTTAACATCTCAGCTGAAAGACAGCACTTCCAACAGTTCAGCACTCACTCGCTCCCCCCCTTCCCCCCACTCCCCTATTGTTTGGGGGGCCCCGTGCCACAAGGGTTTGATTGTAAATCTGCTGCTGTTCATCCTTGAATTTATTTAGGACTGAGATAGACAGATTTTAACATTCTCATCCTTTTATCAAACATTCTGTGGCCTCACTCCTCCCCATGTGTAACCTCCTTCAGCCCCACAACCCTCAGATCTCTGCACTCCTCCAATTCTGGTGTCTTCAGAATCCTTGATTTTCCATCGCTACATCATTGGTGGCTGAGCCTTTAGCTGCCTGGGCCCAAACTCTGGAATTCCCTCCCTCAACCTCTGCCTCTCTGTGTGTGTCTGTCTCTCTTCCTTACCTCCGAACAACACTATTTGCTCCTTAAAGCCTACCCCACTGTCTGAACTCTCGTGTAGCTTGATGTCAAAATTTGCTTCGTTAGCACTTAGATATGTTCTGTTCAAGGTTCTATATAAACGCAAGTTGTTGTTGTTCAGTATGCTACACTTTTCAAACCACTGCCCTTTAACCAGGATATTTGATGATTCAGTCACTGGGAAGGCCATCTTGGATTCCCTTGTTTCATTCAATCTCCACATTTCCATGCTCACCACCTGTCCCCACATACGCCCCTCACAGTGGGAGGAGGAACTATTGGAGGATTCTCTAACTCTATCCCTGGCCCTTCCACAGCTCCTGTGGAGTGTCCAACTCTTGCCCATTGCCTCCCCTATAAGCCTCCTCTCCTCTGCCCTCTGTGCTCCATCACCGTGCAGCTCCTGTGACCCATTTGCCAGCTGTCATTGGTACCCAGAATATGGAGTGTAATTTCATCGATCTGTGCTCCTGAACGGCTCCTTTACACACTTGTCCAAAGTGTTGGATTCTTTTCATGTCACCTGAACTCTGCTGGTTTTTCTCTCCTAGGAATTGTGTTCAAAATCAACACTCCAACAATCAGAATGAAGGACCTAATGATGTCCTTTGACAGAGGTAACCTATTGAGGTGAAGCACGGGGCCTTGTGACAACAGCACCTGAGCATCGGATGGAGCGGCTGGAGAACAAAATCTTCTGGGGACCAGGACTGCCCAGCATTAACTGACCTTCCACTGCACTGAGCCTGGGTCAGGGAGGGGAAAATCAGCCCAGTATTTGTGGTTATCGAGTGATTCCTGGTGGAAAGGCTGAGCTCAGGATTGGGACCAACAATCACTTCCCATTTTGCACAAACGGGAGGGAAACTCATTGTGGAAGTATTTTCCCTTTACTGGAAAAGTAGTCCAAGTATTTCAAACTCTCAGGAACATACAGGACAATCTTTAGCTGTGTAACCCATTAACCACTCCGTGTGAGATGGTAACTTCCAAAAAATCCTATTGATGAGTGAGTGGGAGCATCAGGCAGTTTCTGGTGAATGTATTCACTTGTTCTCAGTGTGGATGATGCTGCCAGGGCCCCATTTATTGTCCATCACTACTTGAAGCACTGCAGTCCTTGTAGTGATGCTGCTCCCATGGAGGTAAATGTGGAAAGAGGCTTCAGAAATTCCCTCTGCATCTGGCCAAAGATATGCTGATATATCCTTTTCTTTCAATCTTACTTTTCCGTTATATTTTTAGAATGGTTATTAACACAATGAAGTTTTAGTTTCAACTCTGGTCATATTAGTCAATGGATATATTAAATATTTTATATGTATTATGCAGACATATTTATATTTAAATGGTACTTTTCTTTTGGAATTATTATTACATTATTATCAGTGCCTGTTTTATATCCAGAATTTTGATTCTAACTGGTTTACAGATTAAAACTGCCTGTGACCAAAAATTATGCATTTGTATATTTGACTCTCGCTTTAATCCACAGTTTTTAATGCAAACCTTGGATAGGTGGAGCCATGGAATGATAGAGGGGAGGCCATTCAGCCCATCATGCTTGTAGTGACTTTATATCCATTTAGACCTAATTCCCCGCTCTTTCCACCAGACGCCTGCAATTATATCCCCTTCAAGTATTTGCCCAGTTCCCCTTTGAAAGTTCCTATTGAATCTACTTCCACAGCCCTTTCAGGCAGCACCTAATCACACTTCAGATTTATGCATTATTATTGGGATAAATTTGCTGAATTTGTATTGAATCACAGATATTCAGCTGTGGAATTTTTAACTGTCAGTAAATAAATACTGAATTTTATAAAAAGCCTCCCATTCACAAATTGGAGAGCGGTAACACTTTCACTGTCTCCTGTTATTTTTCAAAATATTCATTCATGAGATGTAGGTGTCGCTGGCTGGGCCAGCATTTATTGCTTATCCCTAATTGCCCTTTAGAAGGTGGTAGTGAGCTGCCTTCTTGAACCGCTGCCGTCCATGTGTTGTAGGAACACAGTGCTGTTAGGGAGGGAGTTCCAGGATTTTGACCCAGCGACAGTGAAGGAACGGCGATGTGGTTGCAAATCAGGATGTTGAGTGGCTTGGAGGAGAACTTCCAGGTGGTGGTGTTCCCATGCATCTGCTGCCCTTGTCTTTCCAGGTGGGAGCGGTTGTGCTGCCGAAGGTGCCATGGTGATTGCTCAGTGCATCTTGTAGGTGATACAAATCAAGGAGGCTGCTTTGTCCTGTATGGTGTCGAGTTTGTGCGTTTTTCGAGCTGCACCCACCCAGGTAGGTGGGGAGTATTCCCATCACATTCCTGACTTGTGCCTTGTAGACAGGTGGACAGGCTTTAGGAGGTCAGGAGGTGAGTTGTGCACCTCAGGATTCCAGAGAGTTGCTCGCCCCATGATGTTGACAGTGGGGGATTAAGCGATGTTAATGCAATTGAATGTCATGTGGTGATGGTTAGATTTTCTCTTATTGGAGATGGTCATTGCCTGGCACTTGTGTGGCACAAATGTTATTTGCCAGGGTATTGTCCAGCCTTATGCATTTGGACATAGGCTGCTTCAGTATCTGAGGAGTCATGAATGGTGATGAACATTGTGCAATCGTCAGTGAACATCCCCACTTCTGACCTTATGATGGAAAGAAGGCCATTGATGAAGCAGCTGAAGATGGTTGGACCTAGGACACTACCCTGAGGAACTCCTGCAATGATGTCCTGGAGCTGAGATGATTGACATCCAACAACCACAACCATTTTCATTGTGCTAGGTATGACTTTAACTAGTGGAGAGCTTTCCCCCGATTCCTATTGACTCCAGTTTTGCTAGGGATCCTTGATGCCTCAATCTGTTAAATGCTGCCTTGATGTCAAGGGCAGTCACTCTCACCTCACCTGAGTTCAGCTCTTTTGTCCATGTTTAAACCAAGGCTGTTATGAGGTCAGGTGCTGAGTGGCCCTGGTGCAACACAAACTGATCATCAGTGAGCAGGTTAATGCTAAGTAAGTGCCACTGACAGCACTGTTCATAACCCCTTCCATCACTTTACTGATGATCGAGAGTAGACTGATGGGGCTGTAATTGGCCAAGTTGGATTTCTCCTGCCTTTTGTGTACAGGACGTACCTGGGCAGATGCCAGTGTTGTAGCTGTAATGGGCCAGCTTGGCTGGGGGCACAGCAAGTTCTGGAGCACAACTCTTCAGTACTATTACCAGAATGTTGTCAGGGCCCATAGCCTTTGCAGTATCCAGGGCGTTCAGCCGTTTCTTGATATCACGTGGAGTGAATCGAATTGGCTGAAGACCGCTGGGGACCTCTGGAGGAGGCTGAGACAAATCATCCACTCGGCACTTTTGGCTGAAGATTGTTGCGAATACTTCAGCCTTATCTTCTCCACTTATGTGCTGGGCTCCTCCATCATTGGGGATGGGGATATTTGTGGCGCCTCCTCCAGTGATTGTTTAATTGTCCACCACCATTCATGACTGTTTATGGCAGGTCTGCAGAGCTTAGATCTGATCCATTGTTTGTGGAAATGCTTAGCTCTGTCTATCACTTAGACTGCTTACGCTGTTTGGCAAGTAGTCCTGGGTTAGCTTCAGCAGGTTGACACCTCATTGTGAGGTATGGCTGGTGCCGCTCCAGGCATGCCCTCCTGCACTCTTCATTGATCCAAGGTTGATCCCCTGACTTGTTAATGGTAGAGCGGGTAACATGCTGGGCCATGAGGTTACAGGTTGTCGTTGAGTAGAATTCTGCTGCTGCTAATGGCCCAAAGTGCCTCATGAATGCCCAGTCTTGAGTTACTACATCTGTCCAAAATTATCCCATTTAGCACGTTGGTAGTGCCACACAACACGATGGAGGGTATCCTCAGTGTGAAGGCGGGACTTTGCCTCCATGATGACTGTGTGGTGGTCACTCCTACTGATACTGTCTTGGACAGATGAATCTGCTGCAGGCAGGTTGGTGAGGATGAGGTCAAGTATGTTTTTCCCTTTCATTGATTCCCTCGCCACCTGCCGCTGACCCAGTCTAGTAGCTATGAGCTTTAGGACTCAGCCAGCTAGGCCTGTGGTGGTGCTACCAAGTCACTCCTGGTGATTGACATTGAAGTTCCCCACCCAGAGTAGATTCTGCACCCTTGCTTTCCTCAGTGCTTCCTCCAAGTGATGTTCAATATGGAGGAGTACTGATTCATAAGCTCAGGGGTGTGGGGGGTGGTGGGTGGTGGGGTTTGCCACAGTACATGGTAATCAGCAGGAGGTTTCCTTGCCCATGTTTAACTGGATGCCATCAGTCTTCATGGGGTAAGGAGTTGATGTTGAGGACTCTCAGGGCAACTCGCTCCTGACTGTTTACCACTGTGCTGTCACCTCTGCTGAGTCTGTCCTGCAGGTGGGACAGGACATACCCAGGGATGGCGATGGTGGTTTCTGGGACATTTTGTCAGATATGATTCCGTGAGGATGACTGTGTCAGGCTGTTGCCTCACTAGTCTGTGAGACAGCTCTCCCAATTTTGGCACAAGTCCCCTGATGTTGGTAATGAAGGACTTTGCAGGCTTGACAGAGCTTGGTTTGGCTTTATCGTTTCCGGTGGCTAGGTCGATGCTGGGTGGTCTGTCCGGTTTCATTGCTTTTTATTGACATTTTAGTGGTTTGATACAACTGAGTGGCTTACTAGGTCATTTCAAAGTCAACCACTTTACTGCGGATCTGGAATCACAGAGGCATGACCAGCTGAGACAGCAGCTTTCCTTCCCTAAAAGGCATTAGTGAACCAGATGGATTTTTATGACAATCGAGCATTAGACTTGTAATTCAAGATTTTTACTGAACACAAATTCCACCTGGTGGCGTTCGAACCCCAGTCCCCAGCGCATTACCCTGAGTCTTTGGATTAGCAGTCCAGTGACAATATCACAACGTCACCACATCATCGTGAAGCTTCATATCTGAGAGAGAGGCTCATAAATTTCAATAGGAGTGAACAGTACAAAACATTAAACAGGCACATATACCAGATAGATTATTATTTTATGGATATATAGTAACAGAATCTCTGGGATATTTGCTTAATATTACACACTCCCTGCTGTAAATATTATAAATAGCAATCAGTTGTCAGGCAATGTGGACACACCATGTATTTTCTAAGATCCCTGAGTTTTTAGATTTCTAATGCAAAGAATGCCTCAATTATAAAATATACACCACCCACAGGTGAACTTTACATACAGGCAGTGTGAGCCTTACAAACGCACACACGCACGCATACACAAATATACACACATAGTGAACGTTGAATATAGCAATATCCCCCTCTCTCTCACACACACACACAGCTCACCTGCTTGCAGGCTTGCCCGTGGGTGTTCGTACAGAGCCTCAAGCACAGGGTTGGGCACAGCTCTGGCCAAACTTGAAACTTCTTACTTGCATCATCTGCCAATCTTCAAGTGGTGGGCTTGCCCCTGAGTCAGGAGAAAGCCTGGGGGAGGACATAGGCCCTTGTCCAGTCTGGGTATCAGATAGTAGCCAATCGGGGATGGGCTGGGAGGAAGTGGTATATTGCACCAGCTTGTGAGGGTACTGGTGCCACACAGCAGTAGATTGGGAGAAGCATTCAACAGCCTGAGAAAAACATTATTAAAGCAATTGAGCAACATGACCAATCACACAGTCAAACTCCTTTTAATTGCCAGCCCTGTCTCCATAGGCCATGTGGTACCCCACGTTGGCATGACAGTATCTGCCACAGTTGCTGCAGTGGAAGACTGTGGGTTGAGAAGGTGCATGATTCTCTGGCCTCTGGTTTCTCTGGGCCCTCTTCTTGGCCAGCCGAGCTTTTTGTTTCTGCTCGCTTCTACCCTAATTGCCCTTGTTCAGCCTCTAGAGGTCACAGCCATCAGCTGTCTCCAAATTGACAATGTCAATATCTACCATCTTCATATCTCCCTTACAGGTGTCCCTTACAGTGGTGATATGGACACTGAGGGGGTCGGGACCCAGTGGCCACTTCATCGTTAAGAAGGCCTTTGGGTATATGGCCATTAACCATCCGATGAACGTGGCTGAGCCAGCACAGGCATCGTTGGCTTAGCAATGACAGGAGGCTGAGGGAATTAGTATGTTCCAGGATTTCTGCATCTTCAGCCGTCTCCTGTACAGAACTGAGACCTGGACAACATACACTCAGTAGGAGAAAACACCGAACCGTTTCCACATTCTGTGTCTCAGACATATTCTCAGCATCTCTTGGCAGGATCAGGTCACCACCTTAGAGATCCTGGAGCGTGTTAATTCCATCAGCATATTCCCACAAACAACAATGTGATAATAACCCAGATCATCTGTTTTCAGTGATTGAGGGCTAAATATTGGCTCCAGGACAACAGGGAGAACTTCCCCTGTCCTTCTTCCAATTAGTGGTTGGGGTGATGTTGTCTTATCTACCTGAGAGGGCAGACTGAGCCTTGTTTCACTGTCTCATTCAAATGATAACTATGACAGTGCAGCACTCCCTCAGTACTGACCCTCTGGCAGTGCAGCTCTCCCACAGTTCTGACCAGCTGATAGTGTAGAACTCCCTCAGTACTGGTGCTCAAGAAAGTCAGCATGAAATTTGGGCTCAGCTCTCTGGAGTGGCTCTGTGAACTCAGACTCAGAGCTACTCACTGAACCATGGGGAAGCCGTGATATTGGTGGAGGCTTCAGTCCCTCACACCACCGAGTCTTCATTACACACTGTAAGGGACAGGGCAATAGGCAGGACTGTCCTTCCCACACTTGGAACATCCATTTTCAAAAGATCAGAAATAGGAGCAGGAGGAGGCCGTTCGGCTCCCAAAGCTTGTTCCATCATTCAAAATAGAGGGTGAAACATTAAAATGCAGTGCTGTCTTCCTTCTGAGGTGGATGAAAAACTCCCAAAGCCACTATGACGAACCAGAACAGAGAACTTTTCCCTGGTGCCTTAGAAAAACCACAATGGGGAAGTGGTGGTATTATCACAGGGTTAGTTTTCCAGAGACCCAGGGTAATTCTCTGAGGCGCTGAGTTCACATCATGCTTTGGCTGATAGTGAAATTTGAATTCTATAAAAATCTAAAATTAAAAGTCTGATGATAACCACAAAACTATTGTCATAAAAACCCACCTGCTTCACTAACATCCTTCAGGGAAGGAAATCTGCTGCTGCCCTTACCTGGTTGGGCCTGCACGTGACTCCAGACCCACAGCAATGTGGTTGATTCTTAAATGCCCTCTGAACAAGGGCAATTGTGATGTTCAATAAATGCTGGCTGAGCCAGCGACGCCCATATCCCATGAATGAATTTTTAAAGAAATCACAAAAAGCAAACCCCTTTTTTTGATGGCGTTTCTGGGAGCTTCTGTGTGTAAGTTCATTGCCCTGTTTAGTGCATTACAAGTGTGACTACACTTCAAAAAACAGTGTTTCATTGGCTATAAAGCATTTTGAGGCGTCCGTGGTCCTGAAAGGCGCTTTATAAATGCAAGTCTATGTTAAAAGTTGCTGCAACGAGTTGCTGCAATGACGCCTTTCGTTCGCTAGGTGGCGCTGCTGCTCCGTTTCTATTGGCCGGTTGAGCTGGAGAGCGGCGCCACCTCCTGGCGGAATGAGGCAATTGAGGATTGAACCCTCACTGTCAAAACTCACACCTGAAGAATGGATGTTGATGCGGGGCTAACAGAGGGCGACAGGTATCCACATGTCAACCATGACTCAGTGGGTAACACTCTCACCTCAGCTTGAGAAGGTTGTGGGTTCAAACCCCATTGCAGTGACCTGAGTACATATTAGATGCTGACGGTCCTTCTGCAATCTTGAGTTGCTATAATATGTTCAAAATCTATCCCATTTAGCACTGTGGTAGTGCCAAACAACACGATGGAGGGTATCCTCAATGTGAAGGTGGGACTTTGCCTCCACAGCAACTGTGTGGTGGTCACTCCTACTGATAGGGCCATGGACAGATGCATCTGTGTCAGGCAGGTTGGTGAGGAGCAGGTCAAGTATGTTTTTCCCTCTCATTGGTTCCCTCGCCACCTGTCGCAGACCCAGTCTAGCAGCTCTGAGCTTTAGGACTCAGCCAGCAAGCCTGTGGTGGTGCTACCAAGCCACTTCTGGTGATGGACACTGAAGTTCCCCACCCAGAGTACATTCTGCGCCCTTGCCACCCTCAGTGCTTCCTCCAAGTGACGTTCAACATGGAGGAGCACTGATTCATCAGCTCAGGAGGGTGGTGGGGTTTGCCACGGTACATTGGAATCGGCAGCAGGTTTCCTTGCCCATGTTTGACCCGATGCCCTGGGTCTTCATGGGGTCAGGAGTTGACGGTGAGGACTCTCTCAGGGCAACTCGCTCCCGACTGTGTACCACTGTGCTGCCACCTCTGCTGAGTCTGTCCTGCAGGTGGGAGAGGACATACCCAGGGACGGCGATGGTGGTTTCTGGGACATTTTCCATCAGCTATGATTCCGTGTGGATGACCGTGTCAGGCTGTTGCTTCACTCGTCTGTGAGACAGCTCTCCCAGTTTTGGCACAAGTCCCCAGAAGTTAGTAAAGGAGGAACCTGGGACCTGCCTTCTCGCGCTCTCTCGACCCCCCCGCCCACCTCCACCCCCCGAGAGTGGGGACAAGGGCAGCTCAGGATGAAGCTTTATCAGATGCTGAGCCATGGGCCTTGTCTTCAGGGTAGAGCATTCCCGGAGTGGAAGGCTGGAGAATTGTTGGCCTTTCTTTAATGTTGGAACCACCTGGAACTGAGGATAAAAAACTGAAACTGGAAATTACCATTGGGGTTCCCCCCCCCCCCCCCGCAATGGACTGTCCATCGCGCCCGGAGCGGATCCGGAGCCAGCCAACCAATCAGGCTCAGGACTGGTATGTCAATCAGTGCTCGCTCCGCCCCTCCGCCTTACCCAACCCCTCCTCTCCCCCCCCCCCCCCCCACCCCCCACCTCCCTACTTCCTCTTAGCGTCCGCATGGGTTCCCCCCGCCCCGCTGGAGAAAATCCTTGGCCCTGAACCAGGTTGGCCCCGGCGGGAAAAGACAAATCGACCCAGCAATGATTGGTCCGTTGGTGCATGGTCAATGGGGCGGGGTAAGTGCTGATTGACCAGCTATTCCGACACCTGATTGGTCGGTTGGCACCGGGCCCGTGCCGATTGACAGGGTGGCCCCCCCCCCGCCCCCCCCCCCCCCCCCCCGCACTTCCCGGCCCACCGTTAAATTTGAACCGTCCTTTTCCCCTCCCCCCCCTCCCCCCCCTCCCCCACCCTCCAATGGTGTCTGTTGGCGGCTCCAGAGCCAGACGAACAAACCACAGCCAAAACTGAATGGCCGACCTGAGTACGTTCAGCTTATTGGAGGGAAGAGTCTCATGAAGGAAGCTCGGAGAAGAACTTGTTGGAGGGGAAAATATTTAATTGGGACGGGAGAAGCAGTTGGATTCACTCTAAAGGAGCCTCTTCTATTTCAAGGAATGAATTCGTTGCCTGGGATTCAGAGAATCGTCGCGGTGCAGAAGGAGGCCATTCAGCCCATCGTGTCCGCACCGGCTCCCTGAGCGTTTTAGCTCAGTGCCAATCTCCTTGGCCTTTTCCCCTTAACCCTGCAGGTTGTTTCTGTTTAAATAATCATGCAATACCCTCTCGAATGCTTCCATCGAGCCTGCCTCCACCACACTTCCAGCCAGTGCATTCCAAACCCTAACTACTCCATGTGTGAAGAAGTTTTTTTTCCCCCCCCCCCACCCCCCCCCCCCCCCCCCCCCCCCCCTCACCTGGCATTTGCTTCTTTTGCAAAACACTTTCAAAGCTGTGCCCTCTGGTTCTCTAGTTCCTCCCTATCTACTCTGTCCACACCCCTCAAGACTTTGCAAACCTCTATCAAGTCTCCTCCGTGCCTTCTAGAGGAGGGCTACAGGACAAGGAGCACAAGTCGTCCTTCTCTTCTGTTCCCAGTTCCACATTCTTCAATAAAACCTCCCAAATCCACAACCTCCAGCCTCCCCGAGAAGGACAAGGGCAGCAGGAGCGTGGGAACAGCATCACCTCCAAGCTCCCCTCCCAGTCACACACACACCACCTCGACTTGGAGATATACCGGCCGTTCCTTCATTGTCACTGGGACAAATTCCTGGAACTGCCTCCCTAACGGCTCCGTGGGAGCACCTTCAGCACACGGGACTGAAACGGCTCAAGAAGAAGGCCCATCACCACCTTCTCAAGGGATGTCTCAGGATGGACTATAAACATCGGCCTTGCCAGTGACACCTACGTCTTCAGGATTAATGTATCATTGCAAAGATGAGACAACGCATTCCTTCCACTGCTTTTACATCCAGTAAATTGTGTTCCATAATGAAGACTTTTTACAGAGGCAAATCCTTAGCCTGACTAACAATGCCCTATCAGGAAGGTCTGAGTACTTACAATGGGTGGTGTGTTGACACTCCACTCTCAACTGCCAGTTCCCTGTTGAGACTGTTAAGTCTTGCCTCTGCTCACTGGGTTAGAGGTAACACACATGAAGGTAAAAAGATGTCTGCTGATAAAACTACAGCTATAAGCAGCTTCAATTTTTCTTGAATACCAAAACAAGCCCAAGAAGGTCTTATGGTGGAGTTGATAGAGTCTCTGTCTCTCAGCCAGAGCCCTGGGTTTGTGTTCCATGACAGGAATTGATGGCCACGGAAGATTGTTCACAACAAAGAGTCAAAGAGGTCTACAGCACAGCAAAAGGCCCTTTGGTCCATCAAGTCTGCACCAGTCAATCAAGTACCTAACTATTCTAATCCCATTTTCCAGCACTAGGCCCATAGTTTTGTATGCCAAGGCATCGCAAGTGCACATCCAAATACTTCTTAAAAGTTATGAGGGTTTCTGCCACTACCACCCTTTCAGGCAGTGAGTTTCAGATTCCCACCACCCTCTGGGTGAAAAAAATCCTTCCTCACATCCCCTCTAAATCTCCTGCCCTTACTTTAAATCTATGCCCCCTGGTTATTGATTCCTTCACCAAGGAGAAAAGTTCCTTCCTGTCTACTGAGTTCCTTCCTTGCCTTGGCCAAACAGGTTGATTATCAACCTGCAAATCCTTCCAATATGCCAATGGGAGGTGCTTCGAGGGGGAGAGTCTCCTGGTCAACCATGCTAGATAAGGAGTGGCATTCTGCAAGCTCTGGCCTCCAGCTTCAGCTAAGCGATCTGTTCCAGGAAAATGGAGTGACAAAAGCAAATGTAAGTGCATGATTCATCTGCTTCATGCATCTAAAGGCACAGGAAACCTACAGAAAGAAGAAAACAAGCCAAACAGCAACCAAATGGATACTCCTTGTGTCCTGAGTAATGTAATAGAGAGAGAAAGGGAGTGTCTGATTAAAATTCTAAAGAGACATGATTGAGGTATATAAAACTATGAGGGGCATGGATAGGGTAGACAGGAAGGAACATTTTCCCTTGGTGGAGGGATCAATTACCAGGGACATAGATTTAAGGTAAGGGGCAGGAGGTTTAGAGGGGACGTGAGGAAGAATTTTTTTCACCCAGAGGGTGGTGGGAATCTGGAACACTGCCTGAAAGGGTAGTAGAGACAGAAACCCTCATAACGTTTAAGAAGTATTTGGATGTGCACTTGCGATGCCATGGCATACAAGGCCATGGTGCCCAGTGCTGGAAAATGGGATTAGAATAGTTAGATACTTGTTTGACTGGCGCAGACTCGATGGGCTGAAGGGCCTTTTTCTGGGCTGTAGACCTCTATGACTCTATGAAGTATCCAAACCAGTTCAACCACATCTATGAGGAAGTTCAATGTGTCTTCAACACTGAAAATACATTGCCAACAGAAAATGACAGGAGTGTTCCATGTGTCCTGGGTAATGCATAGAGATAAAAAGGGAAGCGTGTCCAAGTATAACATCAAATTAGAGTGATCCAAATCAGCTCAACGACAGGTTTGAGGAAGTTCACCATGTCTTCAATACTGAAACAAACCCAGTAGTAACCCAACAGTGTACTCTATGGGTGTGAGAATCAGATGCCTGACATTGTTGTTGTTGACTGAACACTCTCCTTAGGGCGTGCTCTCCAGCCATTTCCAGCATGTAGCCACTGCATGTCATGTTGAGAAGAGTGGTCAAAGTGCCTGTGCCAGAAGGAGCTGAATTCCAAAGGGCTCAGGAGATGCAGACGGCCTTGTGCATCCCTCACCCACCCACCCACCCACCCCCAGGGTCAGCTCTGCTCCTTGATGTTATAAAACCATAGAAATGTTACAGCGCAGAAAGAGGGCATTCAGCCTGAAGAAAGTACCCCCTGCAATCCAGCAACTACTGCATAGGCCAGTTGAAGAGGAGAAGTTACAATCCCCGATCACACAGCAACCACAGAGTCTCAGGCTTCCTTTAACCAGTTTTATTCAAGCACATGCAAGGGAGTTGCAATCATTCCTAAGAATGAAGACCTAGCTCCCAAATTGATTACATTTCATTACTTTTGTACTTTTTCTTATCATAATACATTTGAGTACATTTGAATACATCTAATCAGTAACCGACACGCCGGTCCCATGCTAACACTATCCTGTTGAGTACATAAACATATGATTTTGCTAACCAATTATTCTAAAGGATATTTATATAAAATATATTATCCAATCAAAATTAAAACACATACGCAAAGACCTTGGCTCTCATAGCTCAAGACTGTTCGTGTTTCATCAAAGTCCCCTCTTTGTCCATTGTATGTTTTCCCATATCTAAGCTAAAACCATCTGCCCCTTCCCTATGTGAGATGGGAATGCACTTAATCTATTTTATATGTCCTGCCTGTGTTTTCAGCCTGACTCTCAAGGCTGTGCAATGTTCATCTGGTAATCGTCAATTCTTAATATGCTTAGCAGCCATGTCTGCCTGGAGATTTCAAATGTTCTTCAGTAAATTCTTACAGTGTTCTCTTTTAGCATTTTTAATTTTCCCCTAACAAGCCCATTGTGTCTGCGCTGGCCATAAAAGAAAAAAAAGAGGCTAGCCATTATGGGTCACAGGAGAGAGGGGGGAATATCAGTGATTGTGTAGCCCTGTGTTTGGGTAATGTGCCTGACATAGCCGAATAGCTGGAGGTATGTGGAGACAACAAGAGATTGTTGAGCGATTGACAGCATTGGTAGGTGTGTGAGGATGAGGTGCAGTATCTGGATGTTTTGTGTGAGCACTGAGTGCCAGGGAGTGTTAAAGAACAGGTCCTCAAGGGTTATAATCTCCGGATTACTACCCGAGCCACATGCAAATTGGCAAAGGGACACGAGAATAAGGGAAGTAAACATGTGGCTAAAGGAGTGGTGCGAGAAAGAGGGGTTCCATTTCGTGGGGCACTGGCATCAGTATTGGAACAGGAGGGATCTGTACCATTGGGACGGTCTCCACCTGAACTGATCTGGGACCAATGTCCTAGCGAAAAGGGTAAATAGGGTGGTCAACAGGAATTTAAACTAGAAAGTGAGGGGTGGGGGGAGGGAAGGGTAAAACTCGAAGAAGTATGACTAATGGGAAACAAAGCAGCAGGTTGGCGTGTGTGGGTGGGGGGTGGTCGATTCCACTTCATGGAAAATTATGAAAAAACTGAAAAGAAAGGAGAGCCCAGGAGAGGCTATTAAAGTCTCCAGAAGACAACATAGGACAGAGTGTTTGGAAAGGGCTAGGAATCTAACTTCAAGCACATCAGATAAAGGGACGGCAATGAGAAAAGGGATGGGAAATGCAGGACTGAAGGTGTTGTATCTGAATGCACGCATTATACAAAATAAGGTAAATGAGCTTGTGGCCAGATTGAAATTGGCAGGTATGATGGGGTGGGCATCACGGAGACATGGCTGCAAGGGGATCAGGACTGGGAGCTAAATATTCAAGGATGTACATCCTATCGAAAAGATAGGCAGGTTGGCAGAGGGGGTGGTGGGGTTGCTTTGTTAGTAAGAAATGAAATTAAATCGATAGCAAGAAATGACGTAGGGTCAGATGATGTAGAATCTGGTGGGTAGAATTGAGGAACCGCAACGGTAAAAAAACCATAATGGGAATTATGTACAGGCCTCCGAACAGTAGTCAGGATGTGGGGTACAAGAAACACCAGGAGATAGAAAAGGTGTGTAAGAAAGGCAAGGTTACAGTGATCATGGGGGACCTCACTATGCAGGTAGACTGGGAAAACCAGGTTGGTAGTGGATCCCAAGAAAAGGAGTTTGTGGAATATCTACGAGATGGCTTTTTGGAGCAGCTTGTGGTGGAGCCCACTAGGGAACAGGCAATTCTAGATTTCGTGATGTATAATGAGACAGATTTGATATGGGAGCTTAAGGTGAAGGAACCCTTAGGAGGAAGTGACCATAATTTGATAGAATTTACCCTGCAATTTGAGAGGAAAAAGCTGGAATCAGATGTATCGGTATTACAGTTGAATAAAGGCAACTACAGACGAATGAGGGAGGAGCTGGCCAGAATTGACTGGGAGATGAGCCTAGTAGGAAAGACAGTGGAACAGCAATGGCAGGAGTTTCTGGGATTAATTTGGGAGACACAGCAAAATTTCATCCCTAGGAAGAAGAAGCATACTAAAAGGAGGACGAGGCAACCATGGCTGACAAGAGAAGTCAGGGACAGCATAAAAGCTAAAGAGAAAGCATACAATGCGGTGAAGAACAGTGGGAAACCAGGGGATTGGGAAGCCTACAAAGACCATAGAGGACAACTAAAAAAGAAATAAGGAGGGAGAAGATTAAATATGAGGGTAAACTAGCCAGTAATATAAAAGAAGATTGCAAGAGTTTTTTTAGATATATAAAGGATAAGAGAGAGGCAAAAGTGGACATTGGGCCACTGGAAAATTATGCTGGAGAAGTAATAGTGGGGAACAAAGAAATGGCGGAGGAACTGAATAGGTACTTTACGTCAGTCTTCACGGTGGAAGACATGAGTAACATCCCCAAAGTTCAAGAGAGTCGGGGGGCAGCGGTGAATATGGTAGCCATTACCAAGGAGAAGGTGCTAGGAAAACTGAAAGGTCTGTAGGTGGATAAATCACCTGGACCAGATGGATTACACCCCAGAGTTCTGAGGGAGATAGCTGAAGAGATAGTGGAGGTGTTAGTGGTGATCTTTCAGGAATCACTGGAATCAGGGAGGGTCCCAGAGGACTGGAAAATCGCTAATGTAACCCCCCTGTTTAATAAGGGAGTGAGACAAAAGACGGGAAATTACAGGCCGATTAGCCTGACCTCGGTCGTTGGTAAGATCTTAGAGTCCATTAAGGATGAGATTTCAGAATATTTGGAAGTGCATGGTAAAATCGGGCAAAATCAGCATGGTTTCATCAAGGGGAGGTCATGCCTGACAAATCTGTTAGAATTCTTCGAGGAGGTAACGAGTAGGTTAGGCAAAGGAGAGCCAATGGATGTTATCTACATGGACTTCCAGAAGGCCTTTGACAAGGTGCCACACAGGAGGCTGCTCAGTAAGATAAGAGCCCATGGTGTTAGAGGCAAGGTACTAGCATGGATAGAAGATTGGCTGTCGAGCAGGAGGCAGAGAGTGGGGATAAGGGGGTCCTTCTCAGGATGGCAGTTGGTGACTAGTGGAGTTCTGCAGGGGTCAGTGTTGGGACCACAACTTTTCAATTTATACATTAATGATCTAGGTGAAGGAACCGAGGGCATCCTGGCTAAGTTTGCAGATGATACAAAGATAGGTGGAAGGACAGGTAGTATTGAGGAGGCAGGGAGGCTGCAGAAGCTGGCAGATGGAATACAACATGGAGAAGTGTGAGGTCATGCACTTTGGTAGGAAGAATAGAGACATAGACTATTTTCTAAACGGGGAGAGAATTCAGAAATCTGGAGTGCAAAGGACTTGGGAGTCCTCGTCCAGGATTCTCTTAAGGTTATCTTGCAGGTTGAGTCGGTAGTTAGGAAGGCAAATGCAATGTTGGCAGTTATTTTGAGAGGACTAGAATATAAAAGCAGGGATGTGCTGCTGAGGCTTTATAAGGCTCTGGTCAGACCACATTTAGAATATTGTGAGCAATTTTGGACCCCGTATCTCAGGAAGGATGTGCTGGCCCTGGAGAGGGTCCAGAGGAAGTTCACAAGAATGACCCAGGAATGAAAGGCTTAACATACGAGGAACATTTGAGGACTCTGGGTCTATACTCGATGGAGTTTAGAAGGATGAGCAGGGATCTGATTGAAACTAACAGAATACTGAAAGGCCTGGATAGAGTGGACGTGGGGAAGATGTTTCCATTAGTAGGAGAGACTAGGACCCGAGGGCACAGCCTCAGAGTAAAGGGAAGACCTTTTAGAACAGAGATGAGGAGAAACTTCTTTAGCCAGAGAGTGGTGAATCTATGGAATTCATTGCCACAGAAGGCTGTGGAGGCCAGGTCACTGAGTGTATTTAAGACCGAGATAGATAGGTTCTTGATTGGTAAGGGGATCAAAGGTTACGGGGCGAAGGCGGGAGAATGGGGTTGAGAAACTTATCAGCCATGATTGAATGGCTGAGCAGACTCGATGGGCCGAATGGCCTAAATTCTGCTCCTATGCCTTATGGTCTTATGGTTTGGAAGATACTGTCGAAGGAGCCTTGGTGAATTGCTGCAGTACATCTTGTAGACTGCTGCCATTGTGTGTCGCTGGTGGAGTGAGCAAATGTTTAACGTGGTGGATGGGGTGCCAGTCAAGCAGGCTGCTTTATTCTGGATGATGTCACGCTTCTTGAGTGTTGTTGGAGCTGCACTCATCCAGGCAAGTGGAGGGTATTCCATCCACTCCTGACTTGTGTTTTGTACATTTTGGGCAGTCAGAAAGTGAGTTCATCTCAGAATTCCTAGCCTCTGACCTGCTTTTGTGGCCACAGTATTTATATGGTTAGCCCAGTTCATTTTCTGGTCAATGGTAACCCCCCAGGATGTTGAGTGAGGTATTCAGCGATGGTAAGGCCATTGAATGTCAAGGGGAGCTAGTTAGATTTTCTGTTGCTGGAGATGATCATTGCCTGGCACTTGTCTGGAGTGAGTGTTACTTGCTACTTATGAGCTCAAGCTTTGGATATTGTCCAGGTCTTGTGACATGTGGACATGGAGTACATCTGAATCTGAGAAGTTGTGAATGGTGCTGAACATTGTGCAATCATCAGCGAACATCCCCACCTCTGACCTTATGATGGAAAGAAGGTCATTGATGAAGCAGCTGAAGTTGGTGGGCCAAGGACACTACCTTGAGGAACTCTGCAGTGATGCCTGGGGGCTAAGATGATTGACCTCCCAACAACCAAAATCATCTTCCTTTGTGCTAGATATGATTCCAGCCAGACTCCAATCAGAAAAATTAAAATATTTTCAGGTCATTGATGCAGACCTGTCGGTGCAATTCATCCAGCTGACTTCTACTGAAGTCATAAAATAATTTGATAATTCAAAAATTAGCATCTTCAGCACAGAAACATGCCCAACTGGACAGACTGATGTTTATGCTAAATTAGCCTCCTCCTTCACCCTCTTTATCTTACCCCATCACCATATCCTTCCATTCCTCCCTCCCTCATGTGTTTATCCATCTTCCCCCTTAAATTTATTGATACTATTCCCCTCAACCACTCCCTGAGGTAGTGAGTTCGACATTCTCACCACTCTCTGGGTAAAGAAGTTTCTGCTGAACTCCCAATTAGATTTATTAGTGATTATCTTATATTGGTGGTCCCCTTGTCTTACCCACAATTACAATTGTAACTTCACTTCAAAAAGTACAACACTTAATTGGCTGAGACGTGCCTTGGAGTTACTTCTGATTGTGAAAGGAGAAGTGTGAAACATTAGTCAGATATTAATCAGAAGAATGGGGAGAGGCAATATGGGTTATAGGTACAATTTTACAGAGGATGCAGGAACAGAGCGATTCGAGCGAGCCAATCTTTGAAGGTTGCTTGATAAATTGAGAAGGCTGCTAAAAAGGCATATGGGATTCTTGGTTTTATCAATGGAGGCATAGATGACAAAAGATTTATAGTAAATCTTTATAAATCACTGGTTAGGCCTCAGCTGGAGTATTGTGAGCAATGCTGGTCACCATACGCTTTAGGAATAATGTCAAGGCCTAGAGCATGTGGAGGAGATTTACTGGAATGGTTCCAGGGAGAAGGGAATTCAGTTAATGTGGAGAGAATGTAGAAGCTGGGATTGTTCTCCTTAGAGCAGAGAAGGTTAAAGGGGAGATTTAATCGAGGCGGTCAATATCACAAGTTGTTTTGATAGAGTAAAGGAGAAAACGTTTCCAGTGACAGAAGGGTCAGTAGGAACATCGGAAATAGGAACAGGAATAGGCCTTTTGCAGCCACAGTGTTTATATGGCTAGTCCAGTTCAGTTCCTGGTCAATGGTGACCCCCCAGGATGTTGATAGTGGGTGATTCAGCGATAGTAATGTCATTGAATGTCAATGGGTGATGGTTACATTCCATCTTATTGGAGATGGTCATTGCCTGGCATTTGTCTGGCACAAATGTTACTTGCCACTTGGCTCAAGCCTGGATGTTGTCCAGATTTTGCTGCATTTAGACATGGACTGCTTCAGTGTCTGAGGAGTCACAAATAGTGCTGAACATTGTGCAATTATCAGCGAACATCCCCACTTCTGATCTTATGATGGAAAGAAGGTCATTGATGAAGCAGCTGAAGCTGGTGGGCTGAGGAACTCTGCAGTGATGTCTGGGGGCTAAGATGATTGACCTCCCACAACCAAAATCATCTTCCTTTGTGCTAGATATGATTCCAACCAGACACCAATCAGAAAAATTAAAATGTTTTCAGGTCATTGCTGCAGACCTGTCGGTGCAATTCATCCAGCTGACTTCTACTGAAGTCATAAAATAATTTGATATTTCAAAAATTAGCATCTGACATTGCTGTTCTTGTCTTGAGATTTTCGCAAGACAAAAAAAAATTGTCTTTTACTTCCTTATTCCACACATACCCAATTCCATGAATGCTCTGTCTGAAACGAGGCCTTTGGCTCATTGCCTGCTGAAGCTTCATCCTGAGCTGGTTTTCTTGGCAGTTTTTGTTAGACATACCGAATACAGGTGAGCATATGGGACATTTCCGAAGTGCTTGTGGGTTCATCAAGTCACTTGGCAAGTCCTTTTTATGCAGCTGATCAATGCCCTACAACCCTCCCTTCTGACATTTACTCCCTTCATCATTTGACAGTAACATTTGACATGATGGGGAGGCAGTGGCATAGTGGCGTTGTTGCTGCCTAGTATTCTGGGGACCCAGGATAATGCTCTGGGTACCTGGGTTTGAATCCCACCACAGCACGTAGTGAAATTTGAGTTCAATAAGAATCTGGAATTAACAGTCTGATGATGTTCATGAAACCTTTGCCGATTGTTATAAAAACCCACCTGGTTCACTAATGCCTATTCAGGAAGGAAATCTGCTGTCCTTACCTGGTCTGGCCTACGACACTTGCAGCTGATTCTTAAATGCCCTCTGAACAAGGGTAATTAGGGATGGGCAATAAATGCTGGCTGAGCCAGCCATGCCCACGCCCCATGAATGAATTTAAAAAACAAATCCAGCCTTCTTCTCTCCAAACATTTCCCTCACAATTTCAATGGTACATGGTTATTAAATCTTTGGGAGTCAGATGTGATTTTTTTTCGTTTCAGCAATTTTCTACCCACTATGTAGGATATGACTCCAAGCTTTTTAATCAGCAGTTGGTTGTGAGTTTCATTTCTGCTTTCATACTGAGTAGTTCCTTTTGCTTGGAAAACAAACACTGCCTGTCCTTGTACATTTCCTGCTCGGTAACCTAATGTCTCTGTAATTCGACAGATTTCAAAGATTCATTGGACTGAACTTGTGCACAGATTACACACTGTGGTTATGGTTATTTTTTTGCATTCAGTACAAATACAATCAAAATCCAAGTAGCTGTCTATGCATTTCCTTGATTTTTATGGTTAATGATGTCTTTTTTTTACTTACACCTTCACTCCTTAATGCTCTTCAGCCCTCTATATTATTGCTCTCTGGGTTGTGTTACTTTAGCCTAGTGGTTGCATTACAATTGTATGCATATATGGCATTGTTGTATGCATTTAAGATGATTTTGCTTGTTCTTTGAAATTTATCTTGCTCTCAGAGAAATAGCTCCATTACACTTAACGTAGAGGGATAATATATTAGGTAACCTTTGTGAAGATGTTAATCTCTGCAAATTCAGCATATGTTAAAACATGTGCCAACTAAGGATGGGCATAAATGCAAGCCTTGCCCAAGTTCTAAGAATCAAAGTAACCCAGCTCTCACCCAGTCGTATGGGCACGATCCCACAGCCTAAGCTTTGGGTTTCCAGCTATTTTGACTCTATATATCACTACAGAATCAGATATTGAAAAGACAAAAAAAAAATGATGCAGCAATCAACAAGCAACAAACAAACACACCATTAGGAAGCAAAGCCTCAAAGGTCGTGGCAATAAATTCCAGCAGTGCCTATTTCATGTAATCAACAGCGCCAGAGAAATACAAACAACCGCTGACCTTGGAATTGGAATCATATAGAATCATTGAATGATTACGGCACAAAAGAATGACATTCAGCCCATCGTGTCCAGCTATCTCTCTGTAAGAGCAACTCATATAGTGTCAAATCCCCAGCCTTTTCACCACATTCCTGCAAATTTTAAACTGTTAACTTTTTTAAAATAAGTTAATTTGGAATCAATTTACAAGCAATACCATGAAAGAATGATCTCTAATATGTTTCAAGCCTCCAAAATTTTAAAACAGTTGCTTCTTGTTAAATTTAGCACTGTATGATTCCAGCATCTGGACTGAGTGAGGTGTACTTCTAGAATGTCATAAGTGATATTGCAACCCTTAAATATAGGTACAATTACAAAGCATCTCCAGCACTGAAACATGCCCTACTGGACAGGCTGATGTTTATGCTAAACTAGCCTCCTCCTTCACCCTCTTTATATTACCCCATCACCATATCCTTCCATTCCTCCCTCCTTCATGTGTTTATCCACCTTCCCCCTTAAATTTATCGGTACTATTCACCTTAACCATTCCCTGAGGTAGTGAGTTCGACATTCTCACCACTCTCTGGGTAAAGAAGTTTCTGCTGAACTCCCAATTAGATTTATTAGTGATTAGCTTATATTGATGGTCCCCTTGTTCTAGTCTTACCCACAATTACAATTGTAACTTCACTTCAAAAAGTACAACACTTAATTGGCTGAGAAGTGCCTTGGAGTTACTTCTGATTGTGAAAGGAGAAGTGTGAAACATTAGTCAGATATTAATCAGAAGAATGGGGAGAGGCAATATGGGCTACAGGTACAATTTTACAGAGGATGCAGGAACAGAGCGATCCAAGCGAGCCAATCTTTGAAGGTTGCTTGACAAATTGAGAAGGCTGCTAAAAAGGCATATGGGATTCTTGTTTTTATCAATGGAGGCATAGATGACAAAAGATTTATAGTAAATCTTTATAAATCACTGGTTAGGCCTCAGCTGGAGTATTATGAGCAATGCTGGTCACCACACGCTTTAGGAATGATGTCAAGGCCTAGAGCATGCGGAGGAGATTTACTGGAATGGTTCCAGCTAGAAGGGAATTTAGTTAATGTGGAGAGAATGTAGAAGCTGGGATTGTTCTCCTTAGAGCAGAGAAGGTTAAAGGGGAGATTTAATCAAGGCGTTCAATATCACAAGTTGTTTTGATAGAGTAAAGAAGGAGAAAATGTTTCCAGTGGCAGAAGGGTCAGTAGGAACATCAGAAATAGGAACAGGAATAGGCCTTTTGCAGCCACAGTGTTTATATGGCTAGTCCAGTTCAGTTCCTGGTCAATGGTGACCCCCCAGGATGTTGATAGTGGGGAATTCAGCGATGGTAATGCCATTGAATGTCAATGGGTGATGGTTACATTCCATCTTGCGGGAGATGGTCATTGCCTGGCATTTGTCTGGCACAAATGTTACTTGCCACTTGTCAGCTCAAGCCTGGATGTTGTCCAGATTTTGCTGTATTTAGACATGGACTGCTTCAGTATCTGAGGAGTCACAATGGTGCTGAACATCAGCAAACATCCCCATTTCTGACCTTGTGATGGAAGGAAGGTCACTGATGAAGCAACTGAAAATGGGGAACTCCTGCAGTGATGTCCTGGAGTTGAGATGACTGACCTCCAACAACCACAACCATCTTCCTTTGTGCTATGTATGACTCCAACCAATGGAGAGTTTTCTCCCTTATTCTCACTGACTTCAATTTTGCTAGGGCCCCTTGATTCCACACTCAGTTGAATGCTGCCTTGATGTCAAGGGCCGTCACTCTTACCTCAATTTGGACCTTAGCTCTTTTGTCCATATTTGAACCAAGTCTGTAATGAGGTCAGGAGCTGAGTGGCCCAGGCGGATCCCAAACTGAGCATCAGTGAGCAGGGTATTGCTAAGCAAGTGCCTCTTGATAGCACTGTTGATGACCTCTTCCATCACTTTACTGATGATCAAGAGTAGACTGATGGGGTGGTAATTGATCAGCTTGGATTTGTCCTGCTTTTTGTGTACAGACATACCTGGTCAATGTTCCTCATTGCTGGGTAGATGCCAGTGTTGTAGCTGTGCTGAAATAGCTAGGCTAAGGGTGTGGCAAGTTCTGGAGCACGTCTTCAGTATTATTGCTGGAATATTGTCAGGGCACATATCTTTTGCAGTATCCAGTGCCTACAGCTGTTCATTGATACCACACGGAGTGAATCGAATTGGCTGAAGACTGTCGTCTGTGATGTGGGGGATCTCTGGAGGAGGCCAAGATGGATCATCTGCTCTGTATCTCTGGCAGCACCTGTGTTAACTTTCAGTGACTCATGAACAGAGCACCAGGAACATTGGGTCATCAACACTCCCAATCTCTCACCATTTAAGAAATACTCTGTATTTCTGTTTTTCCTACTGAATTGGATAACTTCTCATTTTTCCACATTATATCCCATCTTCCTTGTTCTTGCCCACTCTCTTACTCTGCCTAAATCCCCTTGAAGCATCTATGCATCCTCCTCACCACTCACATTCCCACCTAGTTTTGTGTCACCAGCAAACTTGGAATATTACAAGTTCCCCAGATCCAAATGTAACCAGAGGGACACAGATTGAAGAGAATCGGTAAAAGAACCAGAGGGGGAGATGAGGAGAATTTTTTTTTTTACGCAGCAAGTTGTTGTGATTTGGAATACACTGCCTGAAAGGGCAGTGGAAGCAGATTCGATAGGAACTTTCACAAGGGGAGTTGGATAAATACTTGAGGGAGAAAATAATAGCAAGACCTTGGGGGAAAAAGCAAGGGGGTGTGAATGGAACTTATTAGATAGCTCTTTCAAAGAATCTGCACAGGAATGATGGGCCAAATGGCCTCCTTCTGTGCTGAATCATTCTAAAACTTTCTTCAATATAAAAATAATCTAACTATAACAAACATGAAGATTATTAAGAGCTCCATACTCTGCTCATTGCAAGCCTCAGCATGCTTTCAGCTACATAATTTGCAATGCATCAGAACAATAGACTGAGGTTTTATTGACACAGAAGGGATTACGTAGTGAAACTATATTTTAATTTAAACTAATGATATCATGAGGGAATAAAGGATTGGATAATCCTCATGAGGCTATGTCCCTTACCTACATAAACAGGGACACAGAAGATAGAGTGTTCTAGATTGATTCCAGAGATGCAGGGCTTGTCTTATGAGGAGAGATTGAGCAGTTTAGACCTATACTCACTAGAGTTTAAAAGGATGAGAGGAGATCTAATTGAGGTATATAAGATGCTAAAGGGATGGACAAAGTAGATGTGGAGTGGATGTTTCCCCTTGTGAGGCATTCTGAATGAGAGGCCACAGTTTTAAGCTAAGGGGTGGTAGATTTAAATCAGAGATGAGGAGGAATTACTTTTCTCAAAGGGTCGTGAATCTGTGGAATTCACTACCTCAGAGTGCAGTGGATGCCGGGAAACTGAATAAATTTAAGGAGGAGATAGACAGATTTTTAATTAGTAACAGATTGAAAGGTTATGGGGAGAGGGTGGGAAATTGGAGTTGAAGCCGAAATGAGATCAGCCATGATAGTAATGAATAGCGGGGCAGGCTCGAGGGGCTGAATTGCCAACTCCTGCTCCTAGTTCTTATGTTCTAAAGCAATAAACTCGCTCTCTCACTCGAGTTCAATCTCAAGGTGTGTTACCACTTTGCAATACTCAAACTACACTGGGTTCTGCATAATTTTGACAAACAATTACTGTGGGTTTTATCATGGTGAATAATTGACTGCTGTGTTTTTATTCTTGTGGTTCTAGCAAGGTCGGTATTTATTGTCCATCCCGAGCCGCCCCTTCAGAAAGTGGTTGTGGGCCTTCTTCTTGAACTGTCTGAGTCCCTTGTGGTGAAAGTGCTGCCCCTCCAACATTGCAGCACTCTCTCAGTACCACACTGGGGGTGTCAGTCTGGATTTTTGTGCTCGAGTCTATGGAGTGAGACTTCAACCCACGACCTTCTGACACAGAGGCATGTATCCCTATGCAGTGATGGATCACTTCAAGTGTACAGTGCCTATTCCATAAGAAAAAATTGCTTGATTCCGCCCCCCCCCCCCCCACCGACAAACACCTCACCAGGGGCATCAAGAGACACCTAGGATGTGGGCAAGAAAATAAATGAACCTCTTAAGATTGGTGGAGCCAACTGCAGGTAAGTTTAATCTGGGGGCCACAAAATTAAGGACTGATCCTGGGGCAGGCACTTGTAACCCCATTTCCTCTACTTCATCCTCCATCAGCCTGTTACACAGGAACAGGAGGAGGCCCATTCACCCTACCTCAAGCCTATTACACAGGAACAGGAGGAGGCCCATTCACCCTACCTCAAGCCTGTTACACAGGAACAGGAGGAAGCCCATTCATCCTACCTCAAGCCTGTTACACAGGAACAGGAGGAGGCCCATTCACCCTACCTCAAGACTGTTACACAGGAACAGGAGGAGGTCCATTCAGCCCCCTCGAGCCTGTTACACAGGAACAGGAGGAGGCCCATTCAGCCCCTCGAGCCTGTTACACAGGAACAGGAGGAGGCCCATTCAGCCCCCTCGAGCCTGTTACACAGGAACAGGAGGAGGCCCATTCAGCTCCATCGAACCTGTTACACAGGAACAGGGGAGGGCCATTCAGCCTCCTTGAGCCTGTGACACATGGCAGGATTTTCTGGCCACCTGCCGCCAAGGTTGTCCGGTCCACTGAAAGTCAGTGGACTTTAGCCTGGGTCACTGCATCCCCTGTCATGCCTACCTTTATTGATTGAGGATCATACACTTCAGGAAGGATATATTGGTCTTGAAGGGTGTGCAGCACAGAATCACCAGAATTGTATAGGGCTAAAAGGGTTCAATTACATGGACTTGTAATTTTGTGTTCCCTCAAGTGTAGAGGATTAAGGGGTGATCTAATCCAGAGGTTTAAGATGATTAAAGGATTCAGTAGGGTCAATGGAGAGAACCTATTTTCTCTGGTGGTGTGGGGCGGTGAGTCCAGAACCTTAAAATTTGAGGCAGCTGTTCAGGGTGATGTCAGGAAGCACTTCTTCACACAAAGTGAAGCGGAAATCCGGAACTCTCTCTCCCCCAGCAACCTGCTTAGACTGACAGGATCAGTTGAAAATTTCAAAACTGGGATTGATAGAGTTTTGTTGTTAAGGGTACTAAGATTACAGATCAGCCATGATCCAATGGAATGGTGTAACAGGCTCTTGGGGGCTGAATGGGCCTCCTCCTGTTACTGTGTAACGGGCTCGAGGGGGCTGAATGTGCCTCCTCCTGTTACTGTGTAACAGGCTCGAGGGGGCTGAATGGGCCTCCTCCTGTTCCTGTGTAACAGGCTCGAGGGGGCTGAATGGGCCTCCTTCTGTTGCTGTGTAACAGGCTCGAGGGGCTGAATGGGCCTCCTCCTGTTCCTCACACACATCTGTGGACAAACAACAAAAGATTCCCCATGTGGCCAGAAACCTTTCACTCCCAAATGAGCCCTAACGTCTTTGGCATATTTCGTCATCATATGTTGAAGGCTGAAAGGGCAACTAGGGGTTAGCTGCTTGTTTCTTAAAGTATGATTGCAAATACATTTTGTTTACCCATTCCACATTGCTGTTTGTGGGAGCTTGCTGTGTGTGAATTGACTACGTTTCCTACAATACAACAGTGCGTACACTTCAAAAGCACTTATTGGCTGTGAAGCACTTTGGGACATCGTAATGTTGCGAAAGGGTTTGTATAAAAGCTCCATCATCCCTTTGGGAAAATGGGAGACGCTGGCGAGACATAGTTAAAAAAATTGGGAGAGAAGCAGTCTGACACCCCAAACAAAGAATTTACATTTCTGTAGCGCCTTTCACCACATCAAACCATCTCACATGAAGTACTTCATCTTTGAATTGTGGCCCCTGTTTTAGTGTCGAGAAGCGTGGCAGGCAATTCATACACAGCAAGATCCCAGAAACAGCAGTGAAATAAATGACCGAATCATCACGTTTTTTTCTGTTTCAGTGAAGTTGGTTGAGGAAGGAATTTTGGCCCCAGGACCTCGCTAGCCCCCTCAAACCCTCAGTCTGAGGAATGGCTCACTCTCTGCTCCTTGATAGTCCTCCACATAAATTTCCTCATGCCCCTATTGGCTGTTCTTAATCTGACCCTCCTGTTGACGCTTTTTGGTAACATTCTGTCTTAGGGCTCCGAGAGAAATTTGGTCCAGATTTTCTAGTTAGCTGAATGACCAAATAAATTTAATGAATTTTCCATATGCTGCGATCCAGGAAGTTCTGGAAATTTACTGGTGTTTTGTTTACTTGATTATGTAAAGCAGCTGTTGTCAGCTGATAGTTGCAGGGAGGGAGTAAGCACTTCTGCACAAATCTTAAACAAAAACAAAAATACCCGGAAAAACTCAGCAGGTCTGGCAGCATCGGCGGAGAGGAAAAGAGTTGACGTTTCGAGTCCTCATGACCCTTCAACAGAACTAAGTGAAAATAGAAGCGAGGTGAAATAAACTTGTTCACTTTGAAACTGATTTGACTTCCTTCTCAGAATTGGTTTTGCTTCCGAAGGAGCTGCAGTGAGGCTGAAGAACTGGGATTTTAAATTCTCCACCTGAAACATTTTCAAGTGAAATGAGATGAAGCGCTTGTACTCCAGGTAGGTTACTTATTTGCTTCAAGATAATTTTGATGAGTCAGATTTTCGTGTCGGTGCTCCTGATCTCACATTCCAGCCTATTTCCTGTAGGCTGCTGAACCTTTGCGAACCGACAAAGTTGTGTGTTGGGCGATTATCAAAGGTTTACAAGCAGAAAGGAGGTGAGCCATCACATCACATCTTTGCCAGTACACAATGTTCATCTACAGAAGAGTTATGTTCAGTTTTTCTCATTTATCATATTAAAAGCTACCTCAAGTGCTAATGATGAAATAATAGTTTCATCAGAATCATAGAATGAGACAGCACAGAGGGAGGCCATTCGGCCCGTTGTGTCTATGTAGGTTCTTTTAAAGAGCTGTTCATTAGTCCTGCTCCCCTTCTTTTTCCCCAGTTCTGCAAGTTTTCCTCTTCGTGTGTTTATCCAATTCTCTTATGAAATTCTGATTCCCTATTGAATCTGCTTCCACCGCCCTTTCAGACAGTGCCTTCCAGATCACAACAACTCGCTGTGTAAAAAATATTCTCTTCACCTCCCTCTCTTGTTCTTTTCAATAATCTTCAGTCTGCAGTTACCTCCTCTGGTAACCTCTGGTTACCAACCCTCCTGCCACCGGAAATAGTTTCTCCTTGTTTATTCTATCCAAAACCCCTCATGATTTTGAACACCTCAATTAAAACTCCCCCTTAATCTTCTCTGCTCTAAGGAGGACAAACCCAGCTTCTCCAGTCTCCTCAAAATTGAAGTAAAATAAAATAGATGAATGACATAAAATAAAGAAAGAAATTATTTTGGAAACATCTTATAACTTTTTAGTTTCAATTTTACTGTTATGACATGGGAGGAAAACTATTTTTAAAAATAATTCCATCTATTAAGTGTCTGTTTCTACACGAGTCACCCAGCTTAATCCCACTCTCCCCATACATCCTGTACCCTTGAATATCTCAGTCTGTCTAATCCCACTCTCCTCCTCGCTCCCTGTACCTATCAATATCCCACCCAGTTTGAATGCAATCTCCCCCCAACTCCCCATGCTGTTTAATATCCCATTGTCTAATCCCACTCTCCTCTTCACATCTGTACCCTTTAATATCCCACCCAGTCTGATCCCACTCCCCCCTCACTTCCCGTACTCTTTAATATCCCATTTTTGTTGCAATGACTTTATTCCCTTTTTTGTTTACAAATTTGTTGCAATATTTGTGACAGAGCATCCTAGAATTAATTACCTGTGTGAAAAAAATCCCTAAAATTTTTATAGCTTATTTTATATCCAAGATTCTGTTTTATATGCTCTTAACATGAAAGTCAGCAAGTGTGTGCATATCTGTGTGAGACAGAAAGCATGTGTGTGTGAGACAGAGAGAGAAAACACGTCAGGGAAGGATTGAAACAGGGATGAGGGACTTCAGTTACTTGGAGAGACAGGAGCAACTGGGATTGTTCTCCTTAGAGCAGAGAAGATTTAGGGGAGATTTAATAGAGATTAAATATTGCTGAAAAGAGAAACATGTTGCCAAAGCTTATTAGGACAAACACAAGAATACTAAATTTCAAACAATCACACCATTTTATACAGTAGGAGAAAAAGGTGCTGATTTGTAGGCAAGTTGACTCTGATTGGCCAAGGCATTGCCACAGACAAAGAACCTAAAGGCTCCCAAGTGGCTGTTGAGGTCAAAAAAGCCTTGTACAGACTTGAACATATTCCTTTTGTTTGCAGAGAACAGGTCCCTGCTTATGAATGTATGTAGCTTCTAACAAGCATAAATGAGCCATATTCGAATGATTATCTTACTTTGGCTGTTAGTATAGCTATTAGCACACTCAGGATTGTTCACCAAGTGTTCCCCTCTCCAGGATCTCAATTTGCTTTTTAGGTTTTCCCACAATATTGGCATGCATACATATTAACACTGATTTTCCCCTCCCCTGGATTCCTGCTGGCAAATGCTTTGAGGGAAGCAAATATTCTCAGGAATAATGTTCAAGTGGCTGTTATTCCTGTGTGAGCCTGGAGTATTATGGGCTTCACAACTGGAGAACACCCTTTTCTCCTGTAGTATAAATTGTTGTGATTGTTTGAGATTTGGCATTCTTTTATTTGTCCTGATGAGTTCAAGATGAAATGCTTCAGCAACATGTCTCTTTTCTCAACAATAGTCAAGTATTCAAGCTCTGTTCTATCAGTGACAGTTTGATAGAGGTGTTCGAAATCATGGGGGGGTTTTGATTGAGTAAATAAGTAGAAACTGTTTCCAGTGGCCGGGGGATCAGTAACCAGAGGAACACAGATTGAAGAGAATCGGTAAAAGAACCAGATGAGGGAGGTTGAGGTGAATTGTTTTATGTGTGAATTATGATCCAGAATACACTAAGGGTTGAAAGCAAATAAACCCTCAGATTACAATGCTATTTTTCCCAAAGCAAAGAGATCTTGGTGGTGGGGGGGGGGTCGGGGGAGGGGAGCAGATTTATGATGAAAGTTTACAGGGAACAGAAAGAGGTTACTCAAGGGGCCCAATGGCCTCCTCTTGTGCTGTATCTCTCTACATGTTTCAATCTCCTGCAGAGAATCAGCAACAGACAACGTGTTGCAGAAACTTTCTCGGCCGCTAGAGGAGGATGCAGGCATGTCAGCTCGCCCTCTGGTGCCATGAAGCTGGTATTGCAGCAGGTTAAATATTGTTAAATCAGAGAAGGGTCACAGCACAGAAGGAGGTCACTCGGCCCGACATGTCGGGCATGCTCTCTGCAAGAGCAGCTCAGATACTTCCACTCCTCTTTTCCTGTAACGTGGCAAAGTTTTTCCTTTTCAGATAAAGATCCAATTCCCTTTGAAAGCCACGACTGAACCTGCCTGTACCATGAGGCAGTGTATTCCAGATCCTAACCGTTTGCTGCTTAAAAAGACTTATCTCCCTCTGCCCTCACACCCTTCCAAAACTGCGATGTCCAGAACTGGACACAGTGCTCCAGCTGAGGTTGAACTAGTGTCTTACACTATAGCCTCTTTGCTTTTGTATTCCATGCCTCCGTTTATAAAGCCCAGGATCCCATCTGCTTTAGTAGCTGCTTTCTCAACCTGTTCTGCCTGCTTCTACTTGTTTCAAATTGTTAAAATGATTGGATAACTTAGCTTAGGAAGAATATTAGAGTCACTGAGAAGGGTACTCAAAAGACAGGGTCCAAGAGAGATGAAGCGTTAGTCTGTTGTGGGAGAGGCTCAAGGGGCTGGATGGCCTCTTCCTAATCCTGTGCTCCTCAGTGCTCTGCGGGCTATTCCCAGGGACGCACACCGAGACAAACATCAACTGCAGCTGGAGGATCATCAACTCAGTGAAAGCCGCTCTTTGGTCTGCCCAAAACGTGTTGGTCTTCTAGCGCAAAGAGTTGTCCCCGACCGAGTGTTGCAGACTGGCACATTCCAAAGTCCAGGAACTACGTGCTGAGGGATGCAGTAAAGCTTGGGGCAGCTGCCGCAATGGGGAAACGTCACTGTCTAAGATCTTCCTACCATAGTGCACCGAGGGGCTGGGAAAGGTATAGACCCCTCAGGCTGTACGACTCACAATGAATGTATGTAGTGAATACTAAATGTATTAGAATTGTATTGAAGCACCTCAGAGTGCAACATGATATGTGCCGATAACTCCAATACCATTGGCACTGTCTCACTGTCTGTAATGACCATAGTGAAAGGACTGTAATATTCATTGATTGTATTGAAGCCCCTAGTGATCCATGTGTTAAAGTGGAATCTGATTGCACTTTTTGTGATGGCCATTTAGAAATGTTTTGTAATGTTCTTTCAGATATTTTATGAATAAAGTATATTTTTCAAACAAAAAACCTCTTGTGCCCCTCATGGTGAAAAGAAACAGCAGATCTAGAGGTGGCACAGATCTGGTAGAAATGTTAAAAAGTATAAAGTTAGAGACAGAAAAACACACGGTCTCCAGCGGCTCAATGGCGGAGGCCCAGCACTACACAGTTACTAACTCTGGCTGGGTGCATTCCTAGAGGTTATGTCATAGTACTGCCTCCTGCCAAGTGCCCCATGTCCAACCCCATTCGTTACTTGGCACAGCCATCCTCCAGGCCTCCCACTTGACCAATTAGAAAGCGAGCAGCCTCTTCATTATCTGATTGGTCAATCCTTAACTCTCCTTCTCAACTTGGACATTTTTGGAATTAATGGACAGAAGTGTTGAAAGGACCTTATTTTTTCAATGCCTCAGGTTTTGCTCCTGGCTCTTTCCTGGAGATTAATCTTCAATTCTTATAGACTCCAGGACAATCCTGGAGATGTGGGCAACCACTTTGCTGCCTTAGAGCAGTGAGGGATGGGCAATAAATGCCAGCCTTGTGAGTGACGCTTGCATACTGAAAATGAATAAAGGTGCAGTGACCTCCTGTGTTGTGGATTGATTGAATTATGCAAATTTACAGATTAGAAGAAGGCCATTCAGCCTGTCATGTCTGCTCTGGCCCTTTGAAAGAGCAGTTATGCTTAGGCCCACAACATCACTTTTTGTCTGTAATGCTCTAAGTTCGTCATCCTCGGGTACCTGTTCAACCTCTTCGTAAAAATCATTTATAGAATCAGCTTCCATCACCTTTTCTGGTCAGGCATTCCTGATCCTGATGACTCTATGAGAGAAAAAAAAAATCTCCTAATCACCTGTCCCAATCTCTTATCAATGATTTTCAAATCTGGTTATTAAATCTGCTATTTAAAGTAAGTCATTAACCCCCTCACCAGAGGAGATGGTTTTTCATTATCTAAACCTCAATCCATCTTAAAAACCGCTAATAGGTCACTTCTTAGCCTTCTCTCTTCAAAGTCTGAATTTTTCCAACCTCTCCTCACCAACCATAAAATTCTATGATTATCCTTTCAAAACCGGTTCAAACTACTTGGCTGGTAATATCAGGCCTGTTGTACGCTTTTTAAACAAACAAGTGAAAGCAAACATGTAAGCAGTGCTTTGGTGGGATAAATATGTCACCTGTGATTAAGAACATAAGAATCTGGAGCTGGAATAGGCCCCTTGGGCCTGCTTTGCCATTCAATAAGATCATGGCTGATCTTCTGTCTCCACTTACCCGCCCTATCCCTCAATTCCCTTATTGCTCAAAGATCCATCAATCTCAGTCTTGAATATACCTAACGACTGAGCACTCACAGTTCTTTCGAGAATTCCAATGATTCACATCTTCCGAGTGAAGAAATTTCTCCTCATCTCAGTCCAAAATGGCCGACCCCTTATCCTGAGACTGTGACCCCCGAGTTCTAGTCTCTCCAGCCAGGAGGGAAAACAACTGCTCATAATCAACCTTGCCAAACCCATAATTTATATGCTTCAGTGAAAGCACCTCTAAGTGCAAACGAGTAAAGGCCCATTCTACTCAAACTCTCCTCATAAGACAGCCCAGAAATAAATTTTGTTTAGCTTTGGCCAAATGGACACAAGCACTGAACTGTTGTCATTGTCTAAAAAATCATGAGTTGATGTCAACCAATTGTTTCTTCATTCTGCAGCCACTCTTATATTTGGCAACCATCCTCAAAATCGGAAATATGGGGAGGGAGACTATCTACCCAAAAAGCATTAACAATTCCAAAACCTACTCCAGGAGATCAATGCCAACGCATCAGGATCTCATGGAGAGAATGGTTGTTGCTGATGTTGACCAGGTCCAGAGATACAGAGGGTCACATGAGAACTGCTTCCTCCAAGGATTTACAACTGGTTGATTTGGGAAACTTGTCCTGCTCTACAACTGGTAAGTAAACCATCTGTACAATCAGAGAGTTATATGATTTTGGAATCTGTCAGTGAAATGTTGTTGCATCCTCTGTAAACTTGAGCTCATCCTAAACTCTGTTGCTCTGTATAGTAACACGCACCAAGTCCCATTCGTCACATCAGCTCCTGTTACTCACTGACCTACATTGGCTCCTGTTCCAGCAACACCACAATTTAAAATTGTCGCCCTTGTTTGAAATCTCTGCATGGTCCCCCCCTCCCTATCTCTGTAACCTCCTCCAGCCCCTACAACCCTCCCTACCTCTGTAATCTCCTTCAGTCCCACAACCCTCTGAGATCTCTGCTCTCCTCCAATTCTGGTGTCATGTGCATCCCTATTTCCATCACTCCATCTTTGGTGCCTGTGCCTTCAGTTGCCTAGGTCCCAAGCTCTGGAATTCCCTCCCTAAATTTCTCCATCTCTCTCTTTTACCTCCTCTAAGATTCTCCTTAAAACTGACCTCTTTGATTGATCATCTGTTCATATGTGGTTTTGTATCTTGGAGTTATTCTTTGTTTTATAATGCTCCTGTGATGTGCTTTGAGAGGTTTCATTACTTTAAAGGCACTGAGTAAATATAAGTAATTGTTGTTATTAAAGGCACTATTGAAAGGCAAGTTGTTGTTGCTGTGATTCTGTGGGTGAAATGCCAACTCCAGCCAGAGGTGGTGCTGTAGCCTGATCCCAGATATCTACAATTCTACAGTCAGCCACTAGGGGCCACATGAGGACAGCTCCTGTCATTGCTACCGCCCCCACCCCCCTCTCTGATTTCCCTCTGGACCACAATACCCTCTCCTAGTAAGAATGAAACTCATCACAGGAATCATAAACCCACATTCTCCCGTTCACCCACACAGAACATTGAGCTCCATGATGTGTTACGTTGCCAAACTAGCCATTTATCTCCCATTCCCGCTAAGGGCATTTCTTTTTAACCACATGATATGTGAGTTATGGAAGTGAAGAACTGAAATTTGCTGTCCGCTGCTTAAACTTGCACCAATTCCTCTTCAGGCATCACCCCGTGTACTTACTGACCTACATTGGCTCTGGGATCAGCAATGCCTCCATTTTTAAAATTTGCTCTTTGTTTTTACAAGAATACAATAGGAGCAGGAGTAGACCATATGGCCCATCGTCCATTAAGCCTGCTCCGCTAAT
Source organism: Carcharodon carcharias (assembly GCF_017639515.1). Lineage (NCBI taxonomy): Eukaryota > Metazoa > Chordata > Chondrichthyes > Lamniformes > Lamnidae > Carcharodon > Carcharodon carcharias. The sequence goes on from NC_054495.1 coordinate 605,577, forward strand.
CAATACGATCATGGCAGATCCTGGGCTTCAACTCCACTTCCCTGCCCGATCCCCCTATCCCTTGATCTCTCAATAGACCAAAAACCTGTCCTTGAATCTCCTGTAATCTCCTCAAATCCAGATTATCTGTGGTCCTCCAATTCGGGCCTCTTGGGCATCTCCAATTTAATTGCTCCAACATTGGTGGCTGTCTTCAGCTGCCTGGGCCTTCAGGTGCCTGGGCCCTAAGCTCTGAGATACCTACACCCCTCCACCTCTCTACCTCGCTTTCCTCCTTTATGAAACTCCTTAAAACTTAGCTCTGTGATCAAGCATTTGCTCAGTGTCATAGTTTGTTTTATAATGCTCCTGTGAAGCACCTTGGGATGTTTCATTACTTTAGAAGGTGCTATATATATATATAAAAGTTGTTGTTGTTGATATAGCTCCAGTGTAATAATTTGGGACATTTTATATTCTATTAAAAGCTCCATAGAAAGGAGGTTTGAAATAACAATAGAATGTGCTGGAAAGATCCAGGTCTGGCAGCATCTGTGGAGAGAGAAACAGAGTTAATATTTTGAATCAAATTTGACTCTTCTCCCGAACTGAAGCAAGGTGGAAGTGATTTGGGTTTTATTCTGTTGAAAAAGTGGGGAGGGGCTCAGTGGAACAAAAGGGAAGGTCAGGGATAGGTTAGAGGGTGAGGAAAATTAAATACCAAAGATATCATGGAACAAAAGGCAAAGGGAGTGATAATGATAGTAGTAGAGAAACAAAGCATTGGTCCAGAGTAGGTGTTAATAGCAGAATAAAAGTCAGCGCTGTCTGAAAGCAAGATCATGAGCATAACATATAAACTGGAAATTGGGGGAAAATAAATTAAAAATGGAAGACAGAGTTCATGGTCTGAAGTTGTTGAACTCAATGTTGATTCCAAAAGGATGTAAGTTCCCTAATCGACCTAAAGGCACTTTACAGCATCTGGGCTGTAATCTCTAAACATTAATTCTGTTTCTCTCTCATTGAGGCTGCCAGACCTGCTGAATTTTTCCATCATTTGCTGTTTTTCTTTTAGATTTCCAGCATATAAGTATTTTGCTTTTGTTATAGAAATAAGGTTGTTGTTGTTGATGTTAAAGGCTCCTTAGAAAGGCAAGTCGTCCTATAAGACCGAGGGTTGTGATTGTTGTTAAAGTGCTGCAGAAAGGCAAGTTGCTGCCGTGATGCTCTGGGTGAAATGCCAACTCTGGCCAGAAGTGGTGCTGTAGCCTGATCCCAGATATCAGCCATTCTACAGTCAGCCACTAGGAGTCACACAAGGACCACTCTTGTCATTGTTCTGTTTCCCTGTCCCTCTGCTCCTCTATTCCCCTCTTTTCAAGGAGGAGAGCTGGAAGAAGAGAGGGTGAAAGGAAATTCCAAGAGAATGAGGAATTGGAAATCAATGTGTTGGCACGTCAGGAGTGTTTGGCGAGGGTGTGAGTGATAAGGAAGCAGAGCGGAAACCAGGTTCGGTGAGTTGTGATGGATAGTAAGAATAGATCAGAAGGTCATCAAGGAGAATGCTGGAATAATTAAATGGAGAGATCATAAAAGTTAGGATAAAGTTGTCTTTGGAAACAATCAGTTTCAAAAAAATAGACAGGCTTAGAGTTATTTGCACTTGTGCTTTCACTTTGTTATAACCTACCTGTATCTGACCCATTTTACTTGGTTGAGTACCTCATTATTGAGATCAATCAGTGGTTCATTGTTGGTAAATTGAAAAAAGAAACATATTCTTATAGAACTTTTCACAATCTCAGGAAAGAGCCTTGCAGCCAAGAAAAACATTGTTCAAGTGCAGTTTGTTATGATCCCTAGCTGAGGTTACCACAGGACAAGTCTAATCCCAGACTGGTACCCAGCTTGATAGATCCTAATTTTTATTTATTTGTTTAGACACGTGGAGAGGGGCTACTGAACAGAGTCACTGGAGTCAGCTGATGAACTTTTAACAAAAGAATAAAACATTTATTAAACAAGAAAAGATGAACTATATTACAATATCCTTCACCCACAACTATGCCTTTTATAGATATATACAGATTTGTAAGGATAACACAAGTTACAAAAACATTATATTCTAAGATTCATAGTAAGTACACAGTCCATGTAAACCAATAGGCATCCTGTGGTCAGACACACCCACACCCTGAAACCAAGTGACAGATGTTGAGCCAGATGTTATGGATTCCTCCTTAACTCCCCCCAGGGAGCCAACTAGTCTCACTGCACTCCGTCCTTCACATGAGGGTTTCCAATCTCCACTCCTCAAGAACTTGCTTTGGAATCTTGCCCTAAACCAATGCATTCTCTCAGACGCCTTCTGCAAATGTTCATCTCCAGAGCGGACTCTCCTTCCAATGTTCCTAACCCCTGAGTCACCACATGCATTCAAGCTTTCTCCTATACACTCTCTCTCACTGTTCTCACTTTAAGTCTGCTTTCTGCAGCTTTAATCTGGAACCTTTCTCTCTGCCCCTCACTCTTAATCCCACTCAACAGGACCTTTTCCAGGTTCTTTTCTTTCCCTTTGATTAGAAGGTCTGCTTGGCACTTTCTCCTGTTCCACTCCCCTGGACTTTGGGGTCTTTTCTTTACCATGGGACTGGCTATCTGTCCCCTTTGCTCCAGTCTCTCTTGGCAGCTACTTTCAAAACCAACTGAGCTTGAACAATTTCCAAATCAAACTGCTGTTTCTAGTTTCTTCTGTGTGTGCCTGCAGGAGGGCCCTGCCTCACTGGACCCCTGTTGCTAGGTGACAGCCCAGTTTTTTTACTCTTGTTTGCCTTACTTAATTTAGAGTTGTAAAACTCGCATTAGAAATGGAGGCACCTTTTAAAGTGAAACTAAAACTCAAGTTGACCATTTCTTAACCCACAAATACAGGAATAGAAATCAAACTTAAAATTTAAAGCTAAAACTCATTCCTAACACCTAAAAATACAACTTAATTCATCCATCTCTATTTCCTAGTACCTTTTCCTTTGGAGGAAAGAAAGCTTCACAACAGTGAAGGTTTTTTTAAAATGGCCTCATATCCGCCTCACACAAACTTATCATAAACCTCTAACAATAACTTATTACATACTATACAAATAAATGTTCATCTCATTTCACAATTACACATCATATTTCACAATTACAAAAATGTACTTAAAGTCAATAAATGTAACAAGATTAGTAGAATTTGCACATCATAGTATTTTCATAACTCAACTAATGTTTATTTTTCTTCTTATTCCCAGTCTTTAACTCAGCAAAGATTGTTTCATTTAAGTCTACAGCCCAATCGTCCTTTTGTTAGCTGTTGGCATACTTCCATCTTCAAGCTCATTTTCCAAACCCAAATGTGGTAAATTCTCATTTCGATTTAGCAAAGCCAAAATGGCAATTTTGTTCAATAACATTTCATTTCTTCTCTGGTTAAAATCTCTTTTTGCCATTTCAAGGATGCCATCAAGATGCTTCTTATGTTCATATGAAAGGGCTTCATACTCCTGCTTGATTTGATCTTTTATGACCTTGTTGTTTCTCACAATCCCATTTCAAGCAGGTCTTTTCCACTTCTCTTTGGACAATGTCAACTATATTCTCCCTGTGGAGTTTCATAGTTCGTTCCAACCCTTCAATTCTTTTGCATAATTCATGAACTATATCATTCCACTCCTTTTCAGGTTTTAGCTGGTCTTTTGCAACCTGTCCACTTGCCTGGATTCCAACTGCTGTATTTTGTATATTAGCACCGGCAGGTATTTGTAACTCAGTGTCTCTGTTCATTGACCTGAAAGTGTCATTTTGTGCTTTCAGTCTTTTTTGTTGAAACTCTTGATTTCCAATTCTGCAGGCACTTTAGTTGTTTTCATATTGTCCATTACCGAGGTTGATATATTAATAATTTTACTTGGATCAGTGCTTTGCTCAACTGAACCACAATTCAGCAAGAAATTTTTATTCACAGGAACAACTTTGGAACTGTGACACTCCACATCACGCATCTCTTTCATCTTCTCCAGTTTGCATTGAAGTTCAAGAATCTCCTTGCTCTTTGCACGGCAAAGTTCTAACAGTTTGTTAGTTTTGGTATTAGATTCTACATCAACCACTTATTCTGATTTACCAACAATTCCTTTTCCTGATCAAGGCATTTTCCATGATATTTCATAGAGACGACTGATGCTTGAAGTTCATCAAGTTTTAACTGAAAGTTGACTTTTGTTAAATTTGCTTCTACAAGTTTAACAGTTAGACATCTCAAGTACTCAGTCAAGGGTTCTACTTTCTGTGACTGATTCTCAATTGTTCTCACCCATTCTCTTCTTTCATTAACAAACTCCTCTTTCATGCGTAAAAGTTGGTTCTCCACAGGTTTTCCTTCAATTTCCTGTTCTCGGCAATAAGCACCTCATTTTTGGCCACAGTAGTTTTCTGAAGTTGGTTAAGATCAGAATGATCAACTGCCTGCTGCAATACAGTTGTTGCCACATTACTGTCTCCACTAGCCAAATCATTACCCAGAATAAAATCCACCCCTTCAATAGGTGATTGAGGAATAATTCCCACCGGAACAATTACATTTACAAATTGACTTTGTAGGTTAACTTTACCAAAGAAACAGGTTCATAAATTCCATTAATACCACTTATTAATAATTTCTAGTTCATAAAACTACCTGGAACACAAATTGTATCATTTGCCACCCTCAATGATTGATCTGACCCTGTATCTCCCAAAATTTTGATTTGTTAATATATTTTGTGGGAGGAGTAAGGGAACACTTCTCCCTTCGACACAAAACATCCAGACTTTCTGTTATCCTGACTTCCTTCACCAGCAATCAAAGAAGAATTCTCTGGACTACCTTGAACCATATCCTCCTTTCCTGTATATTCTGAGGGAACACATTTCACCTATATTCCAATTCCCTTTCTTTTTCTTCTCTTTCTCTTGCATATTCAAGTCGCTCCATTTGCAACTGGATCTTTGCTATTTCAATTGACTCATCCCAGGGAGAACGTGGTCCCTGTTATCCCTTCCAGTTTTAAATGCTGTACCATTATCTCAAATATCTCTGCTTTCTTCACCCCTCCAAGTAATTCTAACTCCCAACTTATCTGCCAATTCTATTAGCTTGCTCTTGGTAAATTTCTGTAAACCGGTCAGAGTTACATTTTCCATCTGTAGAAAAGTCAAAGCAACTTCCAATGCCATTTTGAATTCCAACCTGTATAATATACTTTACAGCATCTCCAATGCCTATGTCCAATACCTCTTTACCTTCGCATACTCATTAAAAAGGATTCACAGATCCCACCAAAAGTCAAGGATTTCCAATCCTGCTTTATGGTGATAATCCAGAACCAATTATTATTCTGTGTCCAATCATCTGCTGTCCGCATTTCAAATCCCGCTAAGAGCCCTCTGATGACTCTGTCTTTGAGTACAACTGACGTACTTACGTAAACCAGTCTTACGCCCGGTAGTTCGTTTTAAGTCGACTTTATTACATCACACGGACTTGCTTAAAAGCGTTTTACCAAAATAACTCTAAAAGCTTACACAGTTTGGAATGTATTGATACTACCCGTCCAAGGAGAGGTGATCAGTCTCTGGCTTGGCGGTAGATCTTGTCGCTGAGTCCCTCCACTTTGCGAGGGTTGTTCCTGCACGTCTCCGCTGTCAATGTCTCCGAAGTTCCTCCTTTTATACAGTTGCACCCAGCATTGAGAACGTTCTTAATCACATACTGATGTGAATCGTGGTCATCTGTTTACTAAGCGATAAGTGTAAAACAGGTTACATCTGTTACACTGTTCCTTGTGATTAAGGTAGTTTCTCATTTATGTTGATTCATCCAGTGGGTTGGAGGGAGACGGGGGTGTGGGGGGGTGGGGGGGGGGGGGGAGCGGTGGGGGTTGGGGGGGGGAGGGGGAGTACCTTCTGTTCCCTGCGATCAATCGCCCCTTCCCCTTTTGCTGATGGTGCACATTCCATTCCTGCGCAATACTTCTATGTTGACATCCTTTACCATCATGTTCCAGGAATGTTGCAGCTTGCTTAGCCTTTCCGGCTACAGTTCCCCCCACCTTTGATCCATTGGAAGGGTACTGCAAATGGATCACTTACACACACCTTCTCTAAATAGGCAGTATCATCACCCTCCAAACCATGCATGGTATATGGATGGTTTACAACAGTTACATGGTTCACGGCTATTTATCGACAGACCAGACATTTTCGTTAATCGATCGGTCCCTTTTCCGCACATATAATTCCATATCGAACTTCCTTTCCATTTGAATTTTCCACTGTTTGAGCATTAGTACAAAATACGTTAAGCATATCAAAGTACAAAATATCAAGATTACAGCAACATGAGAAACAATTTTTATCCATGGATAAATTGTACATTTGTCCCCCAATCCCAAATATCATCCCGCCAATTACTCTTCTTAATACTGCTAATATCCTTAGCTTTTCCTGAGGTATTTTGTTCAACTTCTAGGTAGGTCACAAAGATTTTAGTTAACTCCTCCTTTATTCTCGTCAAATGTTCGGGCAATAACTTGATTTGTGTCAAATAGTTTTCCTCATAATTTTTAAGTTTCCCTTTTTATTTCTTCTGTTACATTCACACCAACTTGTCTTTTATGAATGTCTACTAATTCTATCCTCCCTATCCTAGTTGGGACTTCCGGTTGCAAACAGAAGGTGGCCCCATTAATTGGGCATCTTAGGTGCCCATATTGAAATATTGTTTCTTTGGTGGTCATGCAGTACACTCCTCTGCCCATGTATCCTACTCGGGTGGTACTACCTCTTGTTCTTCTCGCTTCCAAAGTGCAATTCAGCATTCCCTTTGCTTTAAATCCACACAGGGCTCCCTCATTCGGATATATCTGGTAAGGACAAATGGTGGTTTTGCCTGTTCCCTCGCACCTAAATAACTCTGATCCCACTGTAGTTCCATTCATTTCTATTGCACAGGCTTGTGTTGCTTCGTGTTTCATGCTTACCCCATCCATGATAACTCCTGTATTGTCCACGGTGAAGACTCGCTTCTCTATCGTGTTTTTCGACACTATAGGAATTCACAGCACCATTCCTATTGCTCTTTCAGTACTTCCCTTGCAATCTTCATCAAACCACACTTTGGTTAGTTTTCTTAACTCATAAGTCATCAGGTTAGGATTAGATTCTCTGTTCATTAAATTCTGCAATTGTTCATTACTTATCCATGATGGGATGCCTCCCTTATTAACTTGTTCCAAATTCTCTCTTAACTGTTCTACCATCCAGTTTCTGTAGTTACCACAAAGAGTTCTGTTTTGTCCCTTACTGCTGATGTTCTTTTGTCTCATTATTAATTGGTTTATCGTCTAGCACTCTATTTCTTCACTTGCCAATGTTTCTTTCTGTTTAGCCTGCAAACTTGTCCTCTGATTTTCATTTAACATTTCCAATACCTCTTTCACTTGCCTAATCAACATTCTCAACTTAGTATCCAAATTTACTAAGTCAAGGGTGTTTACAGTTGACATCCCAACACCATAGGCTGACAGGCTGGTCTCTAATAGGTCTCATCTCTTTCTGCTATGTCCCCTTGCCCTGTCAAATTCTTGTCCTATTTCTTAGCCCAATAGTATTTTAGTCAATGACAGAAAGAGTTTCTTTTCAGTACCCGGACACCAGTCAAGCAGTCGGATAGCACTAATATTCAACACCACTGGTATCAACTCATGATGTACATTATCACACAGCCTCTGTTCTGTTGCTCTTAACACAATCCCACTGTCATGTCCTGGAACAAGATCCGGGCATGACAATGGGTTTACAGGGGTTATGGTCAAGACTCTTGTCATGGTTGGTGCTGTGGTAGTCGTCATGGGAGGCTGATAGCATACTTCTTGCCTCTGTCTATCTATCTATCATATTAGAGGGGCTATCGTAGATGGCAGAGTGTCTGGAGTGGTTACCTTGTAACACAAAACATGGACACATTTTGTGTTTTCCCAGCACTGAACTGTGGCTGGACTGCTTTTTGTACTCTGGGTAAAATTATGACACAGGTGTGTGTTATTATGTAATTAAGTATGAAAGGTTTCCTAGACCTCTCTGAGTGTCAATATCAGTAAAGTATTGGGCTCAATAGGACACATAAAACATACAGGGATACTTTTTTCATTCACCATTAATTTCGATCCATGGTACATTCCCAATCCCTTCCAGTATAAGTTCACGGATTGTTCTCGGTTGCTACCAACTCCAACCATTCCAAAAATTACTAGAAGATATATCACTCCTTTCTGGATCATACTGATTGATCACTTCAATTATTCAATCTGGAAAATAATCAGTGTAACATCTGCTCTGATTTACACTTCGTACTACAGCCAATGAACCTGGCTGAGGTCAATGGTATCATCCAGGCAACTTAAATGCCATTTTCTCTGTAAACAAGTCCAAGATGGGGACATCAGTATCTGCTTAGGCTTCCTTTGCTTTTGGTCCTGATTCTGGGGTGGTTGTTGTTGGGCCCTTTGAGCGTTCCTAGTGGCCCGCCCCACTTGCAGCACTTATGGCAGTGGTTGAGGGATAGGGACCGGAGACAATGTTTCCCACGTGTCCGTCAGTACATGATGTTGCTGGTTACTTTGCTTGCCAAACAATTTTAATTGGTTTACATGATACCACCCTATTTGGCTGGAATCCAGCAAAACGTTGTATACTGATGGGCTTGCTTTGTCCACTATGGAGTGGGGACCAAAGTATTTAGGGGACAAGAATGTGCCTGGCTGGTAGACCTGGAGCATAACTCTCTGTCCTATATCATATTTGACAGGCTTCACTTTGCCATCAAAATATGCCTTACTCTATCTCTTCTTCTTTCCCATTTTGACCATGGCAGCCATTTGTGCAGCCTGGACATTGTTCAATAATTGTTGCATGGCTTTCTCGTGACTGAAAGCCATCGGTTCAGGTTCTGAGAGGTTGAGTCGCACGAAGGCTTCAATTCCTCTCATGGGATGCCCTGTCATCAGGACATGAGGGGTAAAACCTGTTGAGCTCGATACCATGTCGCATACCAGCATTAGGACAAAGGGTAGGACCATATTCCAGGTGGAACTGTTCTGTTGGACAGTTTTCTGAATCATGCTTTTCAGGGTTCTATTCATCCTCTCTACTATACCACTAGCTTGTGGACGGTAAGCTATATGGAATTTCTGATTTTTTCCCAATAAGGCCATTACATTTTGCCTGACCTGGGTGGTAAAATGGGAACCCTGGTCGGACTCAATACTATGTGGGAGTCCCCATCTGGTGAATACTTGCTGCATCAGTATGTTGGTAGTTAATTTAACTGGATTCCCCCTGGTGGGGAATGCTTTAACCCACTTGCTAAAGGTGTCAATGATCACCAGGATGTATTTATATCCCAAACAAAAACAGAATTACCTGGAAAATCTCAGCAGGTCTGGCAGCATCGGCGGAGAAGAAAAGAGTTGATGTTTCGAGTCCTCATGACCCTTCAACAGAACTGATTTCCAGCATCCGCAGTTTTTGTTTTTATATCTGTATTTATATCCCCCATTGCATGGTGGCAGAGGGCCTATATAGCCTATTTGCAAATTTGTCCAGGGTCCATTTACTGGTCTAGTGTGTCTAAGTTCTGCCTTGTTAGCGTAATAGTCAAGGTTATTTTGGGCACACACCAAACAATTGTCCACATAGTGTTTTACGTCCCTGTCTACATTGGGCCACCAACACCAGCTTGGTTGTTGTTTCTATTCCTTGGTGCCCCTAGATATTCCGGCATTGGTATATTAACTGGTTGTGGACTTGGGTTGGTACCACATAACGTCCATCCTTAAGGACGAGTCTGTCCTTGATTGGTATCCTAGCTTTCCACTTGTTATATGACGCGGGGTATACTCCATCTCGGATTTGTTCTAAGTCATTACCCATACCTTGGGCCTGTATAAGGTCCTCAACTTTAGTCTGGGGGTTGACAATGATTGTGTTTGCTTGCTCACCTATTCGTGGTTGCCATGGTTCCCCTCCTCGGGCGCCTTGTTTTGCCAATTCATCTGCTCGTCTGTTCCCAGCAGGGGTCCGCTTTCACTTTGATTGTAGCGTATTCCTGCCCTTGGGCTGTTTGGACAATGTATTTTAAGAGGGGTGCAGATGGCAAAGGTTTACCGTCCGCTGATACAAAGCCTCTTGCTCCCCACAGGGGCAGGAAATCAGTTAAGCTGTTGCATACATACATGCTGTCCGAATATATGTCTATTGGTGGGGGAAATTTGTCGGAATGGCCCGCCACATAAGCTACCGCTGCTGATTCGGCGTTCTGAGCGCTCATTTGAGCTGGCAGTTTTAAAGCAATCTTTGCTTAGTCTTCTGCATAGATGCCACATCCTGTTTTCCTGACTCCGTCTTCTACCATCAACAAAAATTTTCAGGGTCTGACTATTAATATTGCCCCCAAGCCCAGGCTTCCGCCTTTTTCGCTTTGGCACAAATGGTCCCTTGGGATCGCTTGCTGTCAATACCTGACACGCACGATGAAGCTCACTGCCATAACTGAGATTGTCAGCGAGAAAGGCGGGTGCTTTGAGCTGTTTGACCGCAACATCTCTACCCTGCAACATCAGAGTCCACCGGGCTGTACGCTTTTGGCTAACGGTACCATCCTCGATTTGTCCGTCCAGCAACAGCTGGATGGGCGGTATGCTCCGTGAGGACCATTAAGGGGTGTTCGGGCCAGTTATGTACGCGAGATGTTGTACCGCCCAAAAGACCGCCAGAGGGTGCCGCTCGCGGACTGGAAAACCCTTGTTCGGCAGGGGCTAGAAGCCGAGATGCATATGCAACTGGTCCGAGCCTCCTGCAAGAGGACCGCCGAGATGGTAGAGTCCGCGGCAGCAACCTCCAGAGCAAAGGGGAGTGCCTCGTCTGAAACCCGCAAGGCCGGAGCCTAGGCCAGGGCTTGTTTTAGTCCGAGGGTGGCCTGAGTGTGTTGTTCCGTCCACAGTCATGGGGGCACCTTTCTTTATAAAGTCTGACACTGGGGCAGTTTTGGTGGCAAAACCATCGACACGGTTCTGGCAATATCCTACTAAGCCTGAAAAGGGTTTGAGGGATTTCGCATCCCTGGGGAGGAGTGGTTGTAATATTGCCTTGATACGTTTAGTCTCACTCTCTCGTTCCCATAGGTTACCGTCGTTCCCAAATACGTAACTTGGGATTTGATAATCTGGGCCTGAGTTTTTGTGGTTAACTTTTGAGTCCCAAAGAGGCGAGGAGGGCTAACAATTCACTGAGGAGCTGGAGATATTCTCCCTAGGTGTCTGTTTGGAGATCACCAACGCATTGAATTAAACATTGGGGTTGGAGAAAAGCTAGTGACCCTCTGCGCTAATTCCTGACGGAAGATCGAGGGGGAGTTATGAAACCCTTGAGGTAGACGGGTCCAAGTGTATTCTTGACCTTCCAATGTAAAAGCAAATTTTAGGGACACCCCCTTATGTGCGGTCAGCAGGATAGCCTTATTTAACTCCCAGTAGTCGATCGTTGGTTGCCAAGAGCTGTCAGGCTTCCTAACTCGCCAGATTGACCAGTTGTGTGTTGACGCCACAGGGGCACAATTTCACTTGAAATTTCACTTGTAGTTTTCTTCCGTTTGAAATTTCACTCTCTGCTTTCTTGGGGGACCCGTTCCTGTAGTTTTGGATCGGGGCCGCCGATAACCACCTCACCCATCCTTCGACCGCAGTCGCATTTATGGGCTGCAAAGGTGGATCTACGCTTACCAATGAGTTCTTGTACGTGGGGGTCATCAGACATGTCCCGTAGGTTTAACCCAAAGTTCGCCGACTGTGCTAGTTCTCCCGGGGTACGCCCCAGTGGGGACTTCCACCGGCACCTCCGCAACTTCGCCCATTTGCTAAATGCAGCAATTTTACTGGATCAAATGACAAATTCCAAACTACGTTTCTGTGGAAGGGTCATGAGGACTCGAAACGTCAACTCTTTTCTTCTCCGCCGATGCTGCCAGACCTGCTGAGTTTTTCCAGGTCATTCTGTTTTTGTTGTGACAAATTACACTTTCTCATTAGGTCAGAGCCGAGGGCGTACTCTGCTTCGGGGTGTAAATTCATTAATACTGCCGAGTGGTAACAAGACAAATTCCCCCAACCTGAGTTCGATCGGACTAGTCTCGAATCCCTTCTGTGAGTGTCCGGTGAAACCACTCAAGATGATTGTCCTTTTAGTGCGCCTCGAGAATTCCATTCCTTTGGATACGTCAAGGGTGGTGCGGGAGCCTCCGGTATCCCATAAAAAAATTGGGGGGGGGGTGGCCTCCTGCCTCACTTTCCACACGAGGTCGTCCTACACCGTCCCACTTGGCGCTACATACCCATACTGGAGAGGCCAGACACCATCATGCGCTCGGACCTTGGTGATTTCCTTGATTTGGTGTGCCCGTCTTCAGAGACTGTGTGTGTGCATTGGACTCCTCCCTTGGGGTCCTTCTAAGGGCAGGACCTGGTTCTGGCTAGGCCGTTGTCCCCTCCCTCCGGTCTCTGATGCGGCGCCCTGCATTCCCTTGCATAGTGACCAAACCGACCACAATTGTAACACTGTCCCTGACCGCTTTGATTTCCCTGTCCTCCTCCTCTACCTGGATTCTGACCACGGCCCCCAACCCCCCCCCCCCACCCCCCTTCCCCATGGTATGAAGGCAGGAGTCCCCGAGAAGAGTTCCCTCAAAGTGCCATTGTTCGTTTGCAGGAGAGTCCCCCTCCCAGCGTTGTGAGGGTCTGGTAGCGCAGAGTGCATTGCAGGGCTCGGACACATCAAGAGGGGTTTCCGCTCTTACACGTCATCTAGGCCATGCAAGGCCCTCTGCAGATGTGGCGGAGAAGAAAAGAGTTGACGTTCCGAGTCCTAATGACCCTTCGACAGAACTAGGTGAATCCAAGGAAGGGGTGAAATATAAGCTGGTTAAAGGTGTGTGTGCGGTGGGGTGGGGGGGGGGGGGGGGGGGTGGGGCGGGGGGGTGGTTGGGGGGAGAGAAGTGGAGGGGGGCTGGTGTGGTTGTAGGGACAAGTAAGCAGTGATAGAAGCAGATCATCAAAAGATGTCACGGACAACAGAACAAAAGAACACATAGGTGTTGAAGTTGGTGATATATTATCTAAACGAATGTGCTAATTAAGAATGGATGGTAGGGCACTCAAGGTATAGCTCTAGTGGGGGTGGGGGAAGCATAAAAGATTTAAAAATAATGGAAATAGGTGGGAAAAAGAAAAATCTATATAATTTATTGGAAAAAAAAGGAAGGGGGAAGAAACAGAAAGGGGGTGGGGATGGAGGAGGGAGGTCAAGACCTAAAGTTGTTGAATTCAATATTCAGTCGGGAAGGTTGTAAAGTGCCTAGTTGGAAGATGAGGTGTTGTTCCTCCAGTTTGTGTTGGGCTTCACTGGAACAATGCAGCAATCCAAGGACAGACATGTGGGCAAGAGAGCAGGGTGGAGTGTTGAAATGGCAAGCGACAGGGAGGTTTGGGTCATTCTTGTGGACAGGCCACAGGTGTTTTGCAAAGCGGTCACCCAGTTTACGTTTGGTCTCTACAATGTAGAGGAGACCACATTGGGAGCAACGAATGCAGTAGACTAAGTTGGGGGAAATGCAAGTGAAATGTTGCTTCACTTGAAAGGAGTGTTTGGGCCCTTGGACGTTGAGGAGAGAGGAAATGAAGAAGCAGGTGTTACATCTTTTGTGTGGGCATGGTGTGGTGCAGTAGATGGGGGTTGAGGAGTAGGGGGTGATGGAGGAGTGGACCAGGGTGTCCCGGAGGGAACAATCCCTACGGAATGCTGACGGGGGGTGAAGGGAAGATGTGTTTGGTAGTGGCATCATGCTGGAGTTGGCGGAAATGGCGGAGGATGATCCTTTGAAGGCAGAGGCTGGTGGGGTGATAAGTGAGGACAAGGGGGACCCTATCATGTTTCTGGGAGGGAGGAGAAGGCATGAGGGCGGATGCGCGGGAGATGGGCTGGACACGGTTGAGGGCCCCGTCAACTACCATGGGTGGAAAACCTCAGTTAAGGAAGAAGGAGGACATGTCAGAGGAACTATTTTTGAAGGTAGCATCATCGGAACAGATGCGATGGAGGTGAAGGACTGAGAGAATGGGATGGAGTCCTTACAGGAAGCAGGGTGAGAGGAGCTGTAGTCAAGGTAGCTGTGGGAGTCGGTAGGCTTGCAATGGATATTGGTGGACAGTCTATCACCAGAGATTGAGACAGAGAGGTCAAGGAAGGGAAGGGAAGTGTCAGAGATGGACCATGTGAAAATGATGGGGGGGTGGAGATTGGAAGCAAATTTAATAAATTTTTCCAAGTCCTGACAAGAGCATGAAGCAGCACCGAAGTAATCATCGATGTACCGGAGAAAGAGTTGTGGAAGGGGGCCGGAGTAGGACTGGAACAAGGAATGTTCCACATACCCCATAAAGAGACAGGCATAGTTGGGGCCCATGCAGGTACCCATAGCCACACCTTTTATTTGGAAGAAGTGAGAGGAGTTGAAGGAGAAATTGTTCAGTGTGAGAACAAGTTCAGCTAGATGGTGGAGAGTAGTGGTGGATGGGGATTATTCGGGCCTCTGTTCGAGGAAGAAGCTAAGGGCCCTCAGACCATCCTGGTGGGGGATGGAAGTGTAGCGGGATTGGATGTCCATGGTGAAGAGTAAGCGGTTGGGGCCAGGGAACTGGAAATTGTTGATGTGACGTAAGGTGTCTGAGGAATCACGGATGTAGGTGGGAAGGGACTGGACAAGGGGAGAGAGAAGGGAGTCAAGATCTGGGACATAAGACGTTTCTCGGACTGCTGTTCCCATCACATCCTGAGATCCACACTCAGTGCCATGCGCCGCCATATGAACACACTCGACCTCTCCCTCCAGCAGCACCATCGTACCCTTTTTCAAAGCTGCGCGTGCCCCCAGTTTCATTTTATTCTTCGTCTCATCTGACGCCTCAACAAGAAACTTTTTCTCTTTCTCTCAAGTGCTAAGGAACGCAAGCTCCAACAACTCATCGACACCAACACCCATCTAGGACCCTCCACCCCGGCCTGTCCCTCCGTCCCCACCCCATCTTCCAATCCCAGCCCCAGCCGTATATTCACTATAACCCCTGATCTACCCCTCTCCGATGCTGAACATTCAGTGCTCAGCAAAGGACTTAGCTTCATACCCCTACACCCTCACCTTAATGAATTTCAGGCTCAGCACGATGCTGAACTCTTCTTCCTCTGTCTTCGTCTCCGGGCTCACTTCTTTGGGCAGGAGTCCTCTCCCCGTTCAATGGATCCTTTCACCCACCTCCAATATTCTCCCTCCACCTGGACCCCTACCTCTGGATTCTTACCTTCTCTTGATCTTTTCATAGAGAACTGTCGGCTTGACGTTAGTCGTCACAATTTCTCTGCTCCTCTCACCCATTCTAACCTGTCTCTCTCTGAACTTACTGCACTCCATTCTCTCAGGTCCAACCCTGACATCGTCATCAAACCCACTGACAAGGGTGGTTGTTGTCTGGTGCATTGACCTCTACCTCGCGGAGGCTGAGCGCAACTCGCAGACACTTCTTCCTACCTCTCCCTGGACCATGACCCCACCACTGAACATCAAGCCATTGTTTCCAGGACTGTCACTGACCTCAGCTCCTCTGGGGATCTTCCTCCCACAGCTTCCAACCTGATAGTTGCCCAACCTTGGATGGCCCGCTTCTACCTCCTCCCCAAAATCCACAAACAGAATTGTCCCGGTAGACCAATCGTGTCAGCTTGCTCCTGCCCCACAGAACTCATTTCTTGTTATCTTGACTCCCTTCTCTCTCCCCTTGTCCAGTCCCTTCCCACCTACATCCGTGATTCCTCTGACACCTTACGTCACATCAACAATTTCCAGTTCCCTGGCCCCAGCCGCTTCCTCTTCACCATGGACGTCCAATCCCTCTACACCTCCATCCCCCACCAGGATGGTCTGAGGGCCCTTAGCTTCTTCCCCGAACAATCCCCATCCACCATTACTCTCCTCCGTCTGGCTGAACTTGTTCTCACACTGAACAATTTCTCCTTCAACTCCTCTCACTTCCTCCAAATAAAAGGTGTGGCTATGGGTACCCGCATGGGCCCCAACTATGCCTGTCTCTTTATGGGGTATGTGGAACATTCCTTGTTCCAGTCCTAATCCGGCCCCCTTCCACAACTCTTTCTCCGGTACATCGATGATTACTTCGGTGCTGCTTCATGCTCTCGTCGGGACTTGGAAAAATTTATTAATTTTGCTTCCAATTTCCACCCCTCCATCATTTTCACGTGGTCCATCTCTGACACTTCCCTTCCCTTCCTTGACCTCTCTGTCTCAATCTCTGGTGATAGACTGTCCACCAATATCCATTACAAGCCTACCGACTCCTACAGCTACCTTGACTACAGCTCCTCACACCCTGCTTCCTGTAAGGACTCCATCCCATTCTCTCAGTTCTTCGCCTCCGTCGCATCTGTTCCGATGATGCTACCTTCAAAAATAGTTCCTCTGACATGTCCTCCTTCTTCCTTAACCGAGGTTTTCCACCCACGGTTGTTGACAGGGCCCTCAACCGTGTCCGGCCCATCTCCCGCGCATCTACCCTCATGCCTTCTCCTCCCTCCCAGAAACATGATAGGGTCCCCCTTGTCCTCACTTATCACCCCACCAGCCTCCGCATTCAAAGGATCATCCTCCGCCATTTCCGCCAACTCCAGCATGATGCCACTACCAAACACATCTTCCCTTCACCCCCCCCTGTTGGCATTCCATAGGGATCATTCCCTCCGGGACACCCTGGTCCACTCCTCCATCACCCCCTACTCCTCAACCCCCATCTACTGCACCACACCATGCCCACACAAAAGATGTAACACCTGCTTCTTCATTTCCTCTCTCCTCAACGTCCAAGGGCCCAAACACTCCTTTCAAGTGAAGCAACATTTCACTTGCATTTCCCCCAACTTAGTCTACTGCATTCGTTGCTCCCAATGTGGTCTCCTCTACATTGTAGAGACCAAACGTAAACTGGGTGACTGCTTTGCAAAACACCTGTGGCCTGTCCACAAGAATGACCCAAACCTCCCTGTCGCTTGCCATTTCAACACTCCACCCTGCTCTCTTGCCCACATGTCTGTCCTTGGATTGCTGCATTGTTCCAGTGAAGCCCAACACAAACTGGAGGAACAACACCTCATCTTCCAACTAGGCACTTTACAACCTTCCCGACTGAATATTGAATTCAACAACTTTAGGTCTTGACCTCCCTCCTCCATCCCCACCCCCTTTCTGTTTCTTCCCCCTTCCTTTTTTTTCCAATAAATTATATAGATTTTTCTTTTTCCCACCTATTTCCATTATTTTAAAATATTTTTAAATCTTTTACGCTTCCCCCACCCCCACTAGAGCTATACCTTGAGTGCCCTACCATCCATTCTTAATTAGCACATTCGTTTAGATAATATATCACCAACTTCAACACCTATGTGTTCTTTTGTTCTGTTGTCCGTGACATCTTTTGATGATCTGCTTCTATCACTGCTTACTTGTCCCTACAACTACACCAGCCCCCCTCCACTTCCCTCCCCCCACCCAACCCACCACCCACCCCCCCCCCACCCCACCCCACACCCCCCCCACCCCACCCCACACACACACACACCTTACGCCAGCTTATATTTCACCCCTTCCTTGGATTCACCTAGTTCTGTCGAAGGGTCATGAGGACTCGAAACGTCAACTCTTTTCTTCTCCGCCGATGCTGCCAGACCTGCTGAGTTTTTCCAGGTAATTCTATTTTTGTTCTTGTTTCTAGTTTCTTCTGTATGTGCTTGTGGGAGGATCCTGCCTCTCTGGACGCCTCTTGCTAGGCAACAGCCTAGGTTTTTTTTTAACTCTTGTTTGCATTACTTAGCTTAGAATTGTAAAATTCTCATTAGATGTGCTGACACCTTTTGAAGTGAAACTAAAACTCAACTTGACCTTTTCTTAACCCACAAATACAAAAATACAAATCAACCTTAAGCTTTGAAGCTAAAACTCATTCCTAACACCTACAATACAAATTTCACTTACTTGAACTATCTCTTTTCTAACAAATTGTTAATTGTATCAATTGAGATTGAGTGCATATAGGTGGAGGGCATTGATTAGATGGCTCCTTGAGCACAGAAAAAGAGGCACTTACTGAAACAGGGGTAGAATGGACCCAGGAGATATATACCCACATTGTTTTACTCTGAATAAATTGATTCCAAGTAAAGACTGACTCTGGTTTCTTCCTTCAACATCTATTTTCTAGTGATGTTTGTTGAGGGACCTGGTGAGAAGAAGGGTGGATAACTCATAAGATTAGATCATAAGAAATGGGAGGAGCAGTACACCATTTGGCTCATTGAACCTGCTCTGTCATTCAATGAGATCATAGCTGATATGATTCTGGCCTTAACTCCACTTTTCTGCCTATAACCACGCCCCCCCCCCTCCCCCCCCATAACCCTTTACTGCCTTGTCAATCAAAATTCTGTCCAACTCAGATTTGAATTTATTCAATGACCTGGCCTCCATTGCTCTCTGGGGAAGAGAATTCCAAAACTTAATGACTGTCTGAGAGAAAAGAATGCTCCTCAACCCCATGTTAAATGGAAGGCCCCTTACCTTTAAACTGTGTCCCCTAGTTCTAGATTCCCACACGAGACCCCCCTCAGGATCTTATCTGTTTCAATAAGATTAACTCTTATTCTTCTAAATTCCAATGTGTACAGGCCCAATCTGTTCAACCTTTCCTCATAAGACAAACCCCTTCAACCCAGGAATCAGCCGAATGAATCTCCTCTGAATTGCTTCCAAAATTAGTACATCCTCCCTTAAGAAAGGAGAAGCAAAACTGCACATGGTATTCCAGCTGTGGTCTCACCAATTCCCTGTACAGTTGTAGCAAGATTTCCCTACTTTTATACTCCATCCCCCTCACAATAAAGGCCAACATTCTATTTGCCTTCCTTATCACTCCTGTTCCTGCATACTAACTTTTGGTAATTTTTAAAAAAAAAATTCATGGGATATGGCAAGGCCAGAATTTATTGGCCATCCCTAATTGTTCTTGAACCAAGAGACTTACTAAGCCATTTCAGAGGGCAGTTGGTCAACCACATTACTGTGGATTTGGAATCATGTGTAGGCCAGTCCAGGTAAGGACAACAGAGTTACTTGTATTTTTACACCAATCAATGATAATTTCATGGTCTAACTAGCTTCATGGTCCAGGTTTTATTAATTGAATTTCAATTCCAGTAGCTGATATGGTGGGATTTGAACCACTGCCCACAGAGCATTAGCCTGGGTCTTTGGGTTATTAATCTAGTGACATTGCCACTACACCACCATGTCCCCATAATGTGCACTTGCCCCCATTATACACCATGCACCAAATCTCTGCCCACTCATTTAACCTATCCATATCTCTTTTCAGACTCTGTCACATTCCTCATCATGCTTTCCCACCTATCTTTGTATCATCTGCAAATTTGACTACAATACAGTTCTGTTGAAGAGTTATATGGACTTGAAATGTTGACTGTGTGCCTCTCTGCAGATGCTGTCAGACCTGCTGAGTTTTTCCAGGTATTTTTATTTTTGCTTTTATTTTGGCTACAATACAGTTGGTCCCTTCATCCAGTCATTAATATAGATTGTAAATAGTTGAGGCCTGAGTACTGATCCCTGTGACACTCCACTAGTTACATTTTGCCAAACTAAAAATGGCTTATTTATCCCAAATCTTTCTCATGTTAGTTAGCCAATCCTCTATCCATTCTAATGTATACTTTGAGCTCTTATCTTGTACCATCATTTAAGGAAGATGCTTGTGTAGTAGTAATGTCACTGGGTTAATAATCCAGAGGCCTAGGCTAGTGCTCTGGTGACATGGGTTCAAATCTCACCATGGCAGCTGATGGAATATAAAATCTGAAATTCAAAGCTAGCCTTAGCAATGGCAACCATGAAACTATCAATGCTAGTTGTAATAACCCATTTGGTTCATTAATGACCTTTAGGGAGGGAAATCTGCTGCCCTTACCTGGTCTGGTCTACATGTGACTCCAGACCCACATGTAACTGCCCTTGAAGTGGCCTGGCAAGCCTCTCAGTGGTTCAAGGGTAATTAGGGATGGGCACCAAATGCTGGCCTTGCCAGTGACACCCACATCCCATGAAAGAAAAGCATTTGCATGTGGCACCTTATCAAATGCCCTTTGGAAACCCAAATACACTACATCACCTTTTGCAGTTCATGCAAGAAAGTGAAAACTTCAAGATCAACTCAATTTTTTGGACTTCAATAAAAACAGTGGTCCATGACAGACAAAGTTTCACCTCAGTGAGACAAGCTGCTCATGCAAGAAGAATTATGACATCACAAGAATGGCTCAAAGTTTTATGGACCTTCATAAAACTAATACACATCAGAAAATATTTTATCTCAGTGAGATAAGGAAGTTGAATGAAGATAATATGGAACTTCTGAAAAATGACTCCAAAAGTTTTGGCCTTTGAAACGATCATAGTACATAACAGAACTATGTTCAACCCAATGGGATAAGCACCACATGCAAGGAAAGCAAAACATTTCAAACACAGAACAAGTTTCAATTTTAATTTCCAGTTGAAATTGATATGTTTTAATTTCCTTGCACTGAAATGCTTATCTTACCAAGTGGAACGTATTTTGGTTATGTACGAGGATACAATATTTATGAAAGACCAATGAAATGGAGTCATTCTTGAGAAGTTTTGATTATTCTCCTTCAGTTTCCTTATTTCACTGAGAAGGTTTGATTTGAAGTGAAAAAAGCCAAGTTGGTCCTAAAAAGTTTTGATTTTCTTGCAGTAAGTGCTTACCTCACTGGGTTAAACACATTTCAGACATGTGCTGTTATATTTACACAATTTAATATTTCAGTTTTAAATTAACTTCTCTGCTTTTGAATTCTATTCCTTCAAATGCTTTAGTTAAAACACAGGGAAATGGTGGTGTAGTAATAATATCACTGGCCTGGTCATGTAGAGGACATGGATTCAAATCTCCATCATAGCAGCTGGTGGCATTTGAATTTACCTAATGTGGCAACCTCAGATTAAAAGCTGGGAACACGAAGCTAACACTGATTTTTTTTAAAAAAAAACCTATTTGTTTCACCAATGCCTTTTAGGGAAGGAAATCTGCCAATCTTGTCTAGGCCTGACCTACATGTGACTTCAGACCCACAGCAATGTGGTTGACTCTTAACTGCTCTCTGAAATAGCCTAGCAACCGCTCAGATCACGGGAAATCAGGGCTGGGCGAAAATGGCTGGCTTTGCCAGCAACGCCCACATCCCATGAAATAACAATAAACGATTTCCGTTAGAGGAGAGGAAACATAGATGCAAGTTAACTTGAGAGAAAGCAATCGATTGGCACGCATCCTGCAGATAACATATGATAAAAGCCGGCAAAACCAAATCCTGCGGATCCTGGAAACCTGAAATCAAAGCAGAAGAATGCTGGAGATACTCAGCAGGTCAAGCAGCACCTGTGGAGAGAGAAACAGAGATAATGTTTCAGGCCAATGACCTTTCAGAACTCTGATAAAAGACGTCTCACGTCATTGTAACCTCCTTGTGTGTAATTTCCGGATTAAACATAGCTTGGATTCTCCCACCCTCCAAAATTGGCACCTGTGAGCAGGGTAAGATTAAATTGTACACTAGGATTTTCCGGAACAATATTCTATATTCCAGAAAGTTTGCATCTGCGGATTTTGTCCATTTTTGGAAAGGTCTCACGGGGCCGGCCCTCATGTTCTCAGGCCCGAGTGGATACAGACCTGAGGTTTTTTGCCACGAGGAACAGGATGTTGGCGTTAAGTGTAGAAGTGTTGACGCTCAATTAAACTAGAAATAAAAACAGGGAGATGGCCGAATGTATTTCACACCTAGAATGAGTTTACGATAAAATGTTAACCTTAATTGGAAATCGGAGTTTATTACTTTGCTCATTATTTGATAGATCTGGTGTACTTAAACCCGCAACGAATACAAACAGGTGAATAATATGTAAATAGACCGATAATATTGATTGGGATGTCTTCGCAATGATTCAAATTAACCCTTTTGTCCATTGCAATCAAAACAAAAAATGCTGGAAAAACTCAGCAGGTCTGACAGCATTTGTGGAGAGAGAGGCAGAGTTAACGTTTCGAGTCCGTATCAGAGCCTTTTATTCATGGTGCCACTGACACAGGGAGTCCCTCCCTGACACTATCCGTGTGTTAATTTTTTTTACAAATGTGGAATATTTAATTGTGAAATGGTTATTTTTAAAGGTCGATAATTTATTTTCTTAAAGCGGGTAGCGGGTGGCTGTAATCCACATTACAGGACGCTTTATGACACCACATTGTGAGTCTCCTGTTGCGGTTTAGTCTAAGCATTACATGTAAGATGTGAAACAAAAACAGAATTACCTGGAAAAATCCAGCAGGTCTGGCAGCATCGGCGGAGAAGAGTTGACGTTTCGAGTCCTCATGACCCTTCCACAGATGCTGCCAGATCTGCTGAGTTTTTCCAGGTAATTCTGTTTTTATTTTGGATTTCCAGCATCCGCAGTTTTTTGTTTTTATCTCATGTAAGATGTGAACCACAGGAAATGAGCTAATTGAAATTTGAAACAAAAACAGAATTACCTGGAAAAACTCAGCAGGTCTGGCAACATCGGCGGAGAAGAAAAGAGTTGACGTTTCGAGTCCTCATGACCCTTCGACAGAACTTGAGTTCGAGTCCAGGAAAGAGCTGAAATATAAGCTGGTTTAAGGTGTGTGTGTTAGGGGCGGAGAGATAGAGAGACAGAGAGGTGGAGGGCGGGGGGGTGGGTGTGGTTGTAGGGACAAACAAGCAGTGATAAAAGCAGATCATCAAAAGATGTCAACGACAATAGTACAATAGAACACATAGGTGTTAAAGTTGGTGATATTATCTAAACGAATGTGCTAATTAAGAATGGATGGTAGGGCACTCAAGGTATAGCTCTAGTGGGTTTTTTTTAATAATGGAAATAGGTGGGAAAAGGAAAATCTTTATAATTTATTGGAAAAAAAAGGAAGGGGGAAACAGAAAGGGGGTGGGGATGGGGGAGGGAGCTCACGACCTAAAGTTGTTGAATTCAATATTCAGTCCGGAAGGCTGTAAAGTCCCTAGTCGGAAGATGAGGTGTTGTTCCTCCAGTTTGCGTTGGGCTTCACTGGAACAATGCAGCAAGCCAAGGACAGACATGTGGGCAAGAGAGCAGGGTGGAGTGTTAAAATGGCAAGCGACAGGGAGGTTTGGGTCATTCTTGCGGACAGACCGCAGGTGTTCTGCAAAGCGGTCGCCCAGTTTATGTTTGGTCTCTCCAATGTAGAGGAGACCACATTGGGAGCAACGAATGCAGTAGACTAAGTTGAGGGAAATGCAAGTGAAATACTGCTTCACTTGAAAGGAGTGTTTGGGTCCTTGGACGGTGAGGAGAGAGGAAGTGAAGGGGCAGGTGTTGCATCTTTTGCGTGGGCATGGGGTGGTGCCATAGGAGGGGGTTGAGGAGTAGGGGGTGATGGAGGAGTGGACCAGGGTGTCCCGGAGGGAGCGATCCCTACGGAATGCCGATAAGGGGGGGTGAAGGAAAGATGTGTTTGGCGGTGGCATCATGCTGGAGTTGGCGGAAATGGCGGAGGATGATCCTTTGAATGCGGAGGCTGGTGGGGTGATAAGTGAGGACAAGGGGGACCCTATCATGTTTCTGGGAGGGAGGAGAAGGCGTGAGGGCGGATGCGCGGGAGATGGGCCGGACACGGTTGAGGGCCCTGTCAACGACCGTGGGTGGAAAACCTCTGTTAAGGAAGAAGGAGGACATGTCAGAGGAACTGTTTTTGAATGTAGCATCATCGGAACAGATGCGACGGAGGCGAAGGAACTGAGAGAATGGGATGGAGTCCTTACAGGAAGCGGGGTGTGAGGAGCTGTAGTTTGAAGTATGTGTTGCAGTCACGGTTTTAAAACAATCTTTAGAATTATCTTTAAAATCGGTTACTG
The DNA here is from genome assembly GCF_017639515.1 of Carcharodon carcharias. Lineage (NCBI taxonomy): Eukaryota > Metazoa > Chordata > Chondrichthyes > Lamniformes > Lamnidae > Carcharodon > Carcharodon carcharias. Next base: position 629,811 of record NC_054495.1, read on the forward strand.
AGACTTGCCCCGGCGTTTGCTGTGTTTGCTGTTCAAATATTTCCACTGATTGGGAGTTTATATTGATACACAAAGGATTTGATAAAAATTAAAAGTTTGTATTAAAATCCAATCCTCCAATGTGGGGGGTTCTCACCCTGATTTTCTCCACATTCCACATTCAAAATTCAATGTTCAATTCGAAAACCGACAGGATATTTCAGGATAAATTTAACGAATGAAATATTGAACTTCACAGTTAATTTTCCATGGTGAGTGATCATTGAACAATGAGGGGCAAGATTGGGAAATATCAGATTTTTCCCATCTATAGACTGTTCCAGGGATTTGTCACAACCCAATCCCATATTTTGAAGGTCTGCTGTCTGTAAACTTACACCTAGAAATAGACAGTTTTAAATAAAGAAAACAGGACCTAGTGTGTGATGCGCGGGCTTGGGATATAACAGCAAATAAAGGTAAATCGAGAAGTTGCACAACTTTATCAAGTTTTGAATGTGGAGTGTCAAGTTTGTGCAGGGCCCTCCCAGTGTGTCTTACCGGGGTTTAAATTACTTATCTGCTTTTGAATCATGTTCACTACATGATTTAGTTACATTGGAGGGAGTTCGGGCGGGCAGAAAGCGGTCCAATCGCATCCTCCAGACCGTAAGTAATAGATCATTGAATACCATGTGACTGCTTCGTACTCCGCACCACCCCCCCCACCTCCAACGCACACACACACGGTCTTCCTTCGCTTCCTGTTCGCAGTATAAGGTTTGATAGCAGACTCGGATTTTCCTCCACAATGCTCTGGGTGAGTTATCAATGTTTGCAATTTGAGCAAAACAGGCGAGCAAGAACGAGGAATACGTTTCGTGACTTTTGGGGGCGGATTTTGTGCATTTTAAAAAAGTAAACGGGAGGGATCCCCATAGGTCCGGGTCCACTAGACCCGGAGCGCGTCAGTTACGGTTAATTTCGCGAGTTGTCCCAGTGGGTTTAATTCAACAGGTTCACTGGTTACTTTGAACAGAACCCCGATAAGTAACCTTCGGGCGGAAAGTACGGAGTAAATCAACATCCAGGAACTCTTTGTAACGAAGAACTTGTCAATCCCGTCTTCTGTGAAAAATGAGCCGCTTACAAATTACTGAATCGATGTTGTACAGACATTTATTTTATACCCCACGTATATCTTATTTAGTTTTGTTTTGTTTGAACCCCTCACTTTGGGCGGACCATGAATTCATTGCAGTGTATATATTTGCCGGGGTGTTAAAAAACATCAAAACGATTTTCTGAACGCGATTTTCTCCCAGTCTGAGGGATTTCTATTGTGCCTCATGCTCTCCCTGTGAACAGTCCGAGGTAATAAAAGCCGACGAGCAGTTAGTTTTCTGCAAATTTGAGACAAAGTGTAAAGATCATTAGCCGCCATTTAAACTGCAAATAGAAATTGCAGACTGTAGATGAAATTGTAGATTGTAGATTGGCCTTGTTCTTCACAGAATCAGTTTAATATAAAGCTTTAACTATAACTGAAAACAAACCAATTTATTTTTGCAAGTTATTATTTCGCTCATTATTTGATAGATCTGATGGATTTAAACGCGTATTTATCACAGCGAGGTGAACATATTTTAAATTGCCTGATAATATTGAATGTGTTTGCGATGATTAAAATGAATACATAGGTCGAAACCACACTTATAATCTGCCATCGCGTGTTGGATAAATTAACAGTCACTGTTACCACTACACTCTCATGTGGATTAGTTACTCTGTGGTCAGCGTCACAACCTAGTTCCTCCCTGATGGTGTTAATGTGACTTAAATGCGGAATATTTTAGTTGTCAAATGGTTATTTTTAAAGGTGGATTTTTTTCTCCCTTGGGCCGGTTTACCTGGGTTACAGAGGAACTAATCCACATGAGAGTATAGTGGTAACAGAGTGTTAATTTATCCAACACGCGATGGCAGATTATAACAGTGTACGTGTGTTGCGGTTTCGATCTCTGTATTCACATATATGACACCAAAGACAGTATTTTTAAATATGGAAATGAACTGATTTAAGCTAAAGGCATAAATTGTAGTGGTGTTTGAAACCATTTTTGAGATGGATGCATTTTAAAATTCGGTCAGCCATAACTGCCCCGGTGTTTGCTGTGTGTGCTGCGTTGATAAATATTTCCATTGATCAAGAGTCTATATTGACCCGCAAAGGACTTTAATAAAATCTGTTCATTGAACAGGGCTAATCCGATGTACATTATGAAACATTGAACATCTTGATTTTACAGATACGTTTTTCTGCTGCTTTTGTAAACATTGAATGTTCCATTTGCTTCTATCCAGTGAGAATTCACGGGTGTAGATTTGACTGTCTTAAGACATGAATGTGTGAGATTCAGTGTAGAAAGCTGACAGAGCCCCAATAGTCAGTGAAATGTTAATGTCCTTGTGGATTCTAGTTGTGTTATTTAGGTTTCCACTTTATTTCCCTGTCAGTTGAAGCCTAGAACCGGGATCAAAAAGATGTCCAAAGTTTGTGTTAAAATCCAACCAACCAGTTTGGAGTTTCTCATCCTGATTTTCTCCACATTCCACATTCAAAATTAAATGTTCAACTCGAAAACCGAGAGGATGTTTCTCGTGCTTCGGGAATGCATTCGACGAATGAACTATTGAATTTCACCGTAGTTTGGATGGATTGAACATTTTATTTAAGAATTCCAATCACCTGGACATTGATTTGGGCTGATAGGAATAGTCAGATTATTCCCGTCTATAGACTGCTCAAGGACTTATCACAACCCAATCCAATATTTTGAAATAAAAAGCAAAATACTGCGGATGCTGGAAATCTGAAACAAAAACAAAAATAGCTGGAAAAAAACTCAGCCGGTCTGACAGCATCTGTGGAGAGGAACACAGTTGACGTTTCGAGTCCGCATGACTATTCACCAGAACCAAGGGAATAGAGAAATGAGGTGAAATATAAGATGGAAGAGGGGGGCGGGACAGGTGGAGCTGGATAGAGGGCCAGTGGATAGGAGGAGGCAAAGAAGAGATTGCCAAAGGTGTCACAGACAAATGGACAAAGGGGAGTTGACGGCGGTGATATTATCTAAGGAATGTGTTAATGGGGACATTATTTTGAAACTCGGTTGTCTGTAAGCTTACACTAGAAATAGATGAATAAAGATAAATGGGACCTAGCTTTTGATACACGGGCTTGGAATGTAACAGCAATAAGTGTGGTTGTGTGCGGGCGCTGGAAATCTGAAACAAAAACAAAAAGTGCTGGATAACTTCAGCAGGTCTGACAGCATCTGTGGAGAGAGTGACAGAGTTACGTTTCGAGTCCGTATGCCTCATCTTCGTTAAAAGTGTGTTTGTGTTTGTACAAAAGGGCAGGGCAGTGGCGCAGTGGTATTGTTGCTAGATTGGCAACCCAGAGACCAGGAGGACTGCTCTGGGTACTGGGGTTCGAAACCCACCACGGCAGATGGTAGAATTTGAATTCAATAAATATCTGGAATTTAAAAAAAAGGCGAAATCATTGTCGATTGTTGTAAAAACCCATCTGGTTCACCTTTAGGGAAGGCAATCTACTGTTAGGTAGCCTAGCCTACATGTGACTCCAGATCCACCCACACCAATGTTGACTCTTCAATGGGATGGGCAAAAAACGCTGGCCAGTGCCCACACCCACATCCCAAGAACGAATTTGAAAAAGGGATGGTTAGACCACAGTTGGAAAATTGGGTTACCTCTGGGAATCTCAAAGTAGGAACGATATTGGAGCATTGGGAGATTCCCCAGAATGATACCAGAAAAGCTTAAATTAAAAGAATATTTACAATTCACAGCACAGAAACAGGCCCTTCATCCCTTCTCTTCCATACTCACCCCATCCCCACATCCTTCTGTTCCTTTCTCCCTCACGTGTTTATCCAGCTTCCCCCTTAAATGCATCGATACTGTTCACCTCAATCCACTCCCTGTGGGAACGAGTTCCATATACCCCCCACTCCCTGGGTAAAGAAGCTTCTCCTGCATTTCCCATTGGATTTATTAGTGACGATCTTATATTGATGGCCCCTAGTTCTGGTCTGCACCAGCCCCCCAAGTGAAATCCTTGTCTCTGTTTCTTCCCAACAAAAAAACCCTTCATGATTTTAAAGTCAGTTGCTTGGTCAGTTCTATGCATGAGAAAAGAGCCTCACTCGGCCTGTTCAATTATTTCTGCTGGTTATGACCGCTCAGATCTGCTGTCAATCTAGTGAATCTTTAGTCAAGTATCTCGTGTGTCTAAGTCCTTTTCTTAATGGCGACCAGAATTGTGCAGAGTCTTCACACTGTGGCCAATCCAAGGTTTCTATGCATTTTACAAACTAAAATCATCTGCCTTTGAATCCACTCCTCAAGATTCTTCAGTTAAAAACGATTTTCGTTAGAGGAAACTTAGACGAAGCTTAATTTGAGGAAGGGCAGTCGATTGGGCCGACAGACATGCGCATTATGTCACTTCCGGGTTAGATTCTCCGGAGCAGTGTGTGGTATTCGAGTCTTCCACAGCAATGTTCTTGGTAAGTTCTGAATGTTTACAGAAAGTAGACGAGTAAGGAATATGGGAATGGGTTGTATTCGTTTTTGATGTGGATTTTGTCCGTTTTAGATAAACTTGGCTTTTGGCCTGATCCCACGTGCTCTTACCCCGGTTCCGGCGCTAAGCTTCCACCAATTAAATTTCCTGGGCATGCGCAGTCTCGTTTGCACAGAGAGCGCTCCAATAATTCCCTAGTCACTTTGAACAAAACCCCGATAAGTAGAGGATAAATAAACATGTGGAAACTCTCTGTAACGAAATATTGACTCAAAAACAGCATAAAACTAACCCGTCTTCGGTTAACAACAGGAAGTGTTTGTAAGTCATTGGATTTATCTGAATATTTCTGGAAAGTGGCCCTAACTAATTTCGTTAATCTGATTTGTTGAAACGGGACCTTTGGGAGAAATATCAATTTATTACAGAATGTATGTTTATTGGCGAGGTTGAAACATCATCTGATTTCCTGAGGGCGATTTTCTCTCAGTCCGATGGGTTTGCTGTAATGAATGACTTGTCTTTATGAAGCCCAAGACGCTATGGACAGGCTGGTCATCATTGGTTTCCTGTGTTGTTGGCAATATTAAGGTTAAAGATGTTGAGCCTCATTTAAACTAGAAATAGAAAACTGAGATGGCGGATTGATGCGCTGTATTTCACAACTGGAATGAGTTTAATATAAAATGTTAATTTAATCCGAGGACATCAGGTCAATTGGAAACTAGAGTTCATTATTTTTCTCATTATTTGATAGATCCGGTGTATTTAAACCTGTAATTGTTACAGCTAGGTGAATGTACCGTAAATTGCCCGATGATATTGATGGGATGTGTTTGCGATTATTAAGATGGATCCATTACAAGTGCCACTAACACGGAAAATTCCGCGCGATGGCTTGCGCCGGGGTGGTCAACTGTGTTAACCTGGTGTGGCTCAGAACCCCAACATGGCCTGCCAGTGTCTGTTGCATTTGTAGGCTGAGAAGGTACACATGGACTATTACCTATGGACCCTCTTCATGGCCAGCTGAACTTTTTGTTTCTGCTCATAGTGCTGCTTCCAGTGATAATCCAAATTAGAATTTTGTGCCCAGTGTGTCCTCTAGCTCAGCATGAACGGTGCCGCTGCAGGTCCTCTAGAAAACATAATAATTGTGCATTCCATTGTATGATTCACCAGAGCAATGCCTTGGGAGATCCCTTTCTCTTGGTAAATTAATTTGAGTTTTTAAACACTAGCTCCATGGTTCCACACTGGCAAATAATCATAACTTCTTCCTAGATAAGTTAAATATGAAACCATTTTACTTTATGCGAGATTTTTCAAGGAGAATATTGATTTGAGGGACAACGATAACAAAATAATAACTCTAGCTCATCTAATCTGTATAAAACGCTGGTTAGGCCACAGCTAGAGTATTGCGTGCAGTTCAGGAAATCACATTATAGAACTGATGTGATTGCACTAGAGAGAGTGCGGAGGAGATTTACCAGGATGTTGCCTGGGCTGGAGAGTTTTAGTTATGAGGAGAGATTGGATAGACTGGGGTTATTTTCCCTGGAGCAGAGGAGATTGAAGGGGGACATGATTGAGGTGTATAAAATTATGAGGGGCATAGATAGGGTAGAGAGGAAGGAACTTTCCCCCTTGGTAGAGGGATCAATAACCAGGGGGCATAGATTTAAGGTAAGGGGCGGGAGGTTTAGAGGGGATGTGAGGAAGAATTTTTTCACCCACAGGGTGGTGGGAATCTGGAACTCACTGCCTGAAAGGGCGGTAGAGGCAGAAACCCTCATAACTTTTAAGAAGCATTTGGATGTGCACTTGCGATGCCACGGCATACAAGGCTATGGGCCTGGTGCTGGAAAATGGGATTAGAATAGTTAGATACTTGTTTGACCGGCGCAGACTCGATGGGCCGAAGGGCCTTTTTCTGTGCTGTAAACCTCAATGACTCTATGACAAGTTCCTGCCTGAGATTGTTCGTGTGAGTTGTTTTTTTTTTGAAGTAGGCTATTTTAATTGTTGAATCTTATTTTTCATCGACCTTTTTTTTATCCACGTGATGAAAGTGGAACTGAACGACATTAGAGAATGTGAAAGCTTTATTTAGACTTTATCCAACAGGCGATGGAAATTGAGCACAGGTTAGGGGTTAAATCCACTGATGATTATACGCCATGTTTTTGCCTGGTAATGAATTCCGAGCGGTAATGTGTGGGTGTTAAATTCTCCTTCAGAAGTGAAATGTGTGACACATCCTGTGGGATCTCTTGTTGAATTTTAGATCTAAATATATTTTTTTACGAGGTATCAATAACAGATTGGCTAAGAAGGAAACGAGCTGATTTAACCCAAAAGCTTAAATTGTTTCTATCATTGAGATGGATGTATTTTAAAATATCCATCAGTGATGCTCGCCCCAGGTGTTTGCTATGTGTGTGTGCTGCATTGATGTGTTTCCATTGATCGGGAGTTGATATCGGCACACAAAGATTTTGATTAAATCAGTTCATTGGATAGGACTAATCTGATGTACATTATGAAACAACGAATATCTTGATTCTACAAAGACATTCAAAATTGAATGTTCAATTCTGGATATTTCTCGTGTTTCAGGAATAAATTAACCAATGAACTATTGAATTTCACGGTAATTTTCGATGGCATTATTTATTTATTCATGGGATGTGGGCGTCGCTGGCTGGGCCAGCATTTATTACCCATCCCTAATTGCCCCTTGAGAAGGTGGTGGCGAGGTGCCTTCTTGAACTGCTGCAGACCATGTGGTGTAGGTACATTCACAGTGTTGTTAGGCAGGGAGTTCCAGGATTTTGACCCAGCGACAGTGAAGAAACGGCTGATATATTTCCAAGTCAGGATGGTGAGTGACTTGGAAGGGAACTTTCAGGTGGTGGTGCTCCCATGTGTCTACTGCCCTTGTCCTTCTAGATGGTAGTAGTCATGGGTTTGGAAGGTGCTGTCAATGGAGCTTTGGTGAATTCCTGCAGTGCATCTTGTAGATGGTACACACTGCTGCCACTGTGCATCAGTGGTGGAGGGAGTGAATGTTTATGGATATGGTGCCAATCAAGTGGGCTGCTTTGTCCTGGATGGTGTCAAGCTTCTTGTGTTTTGTGGGAGCTGCACTCATCCAGGCAAGTGGGGAGTTTTCCATCACACTCCTGACTTGTGCCTCATAGATGAAGGCCAGGCTTTGGGGAGTCCAGACTCACTGCAGGATTCCAGCCTCTGACCTGCTCTTGTAGCCTCAGTTTTTATATGGCAAGATCAGCTCAGTTTCTGGTCAATGGTAACCCCAGGATGTTGATAGTGGGGAATTCAGTGATGGTAATGTCATTGAACATCAAGGGGTGATGGTTGGATTCTCTCTTGTTGGAGATGGTCATTGCCTGGCACTTGTGTGGCATGAATGTTACTTGTCAGCCCAAGTCTGGATATTGTCCAGGTCTTGCTGCATTTGGACATGGACTGCTTCAGTATCTGAGGAGTCATGAATGGTGCTGAACATCATTCAATCATCAGCAAACATCCCCATTTCTGACTTTATGATGGAAGGAATGTCATTGATGAAGCAGCTGAAGGTGGTTGGGCTGAGGACACTACCCTGGGGAGCTCCTGCATTGATGTCGTGGAACTGAGGTGATTGACCTCCAACAATCACAACCATCTTCCTTCGTGCTAGGTATGACTCCAACCAGCAGAGAGTTTTCCCCCTGATTCCCATTGACTCCAGTTTGCTAGGGCTCCTTGATGTCACTCTAGGTCAAATGCTGTCTTGGTGTCAAGGGCAGTCACTCTCACCTTACCCCTGAAATTCAGCTCTTTTGTTCATGTTTAAACAGAGGCTGTAATGAGGTCAGGAGCTGAGTGGCCCCTGGCAGAACTCAAACTGATCATCAGTGAGCAGGTTATGCTAAGGAAGTTCTGCTTGATAGCATTGTTGATGAACCCTTCCATCGCTTTACTGAAGATCAGGAGCAGACTGATGGGGCAGTAATTGGTTGTGTTGGATCTGTCATGCTTTTTGTGCACAGGACATACCTGGCAATTTTCCACATAGCCAGGTAGATGCCAGTGTTGTTGCTGCACTGGAACAGCTTGGCTAGAGGCACAGCAAGTTCTGGAGTACAAGTCTTTGGTGCTATTGCTGGAACATTGTCAGGCCCCACTATCCAGTGCCTTCAGCCATTTCTTTATATCATGTGGAGTGAACTGAATTGGCTGAAGACTGGCATTTGTGATGCTGGGGACCTCTAGAGGAGGCCGAGATGGATCATCCGCTCAGCATTTGTGGCTGAAGATTGTTGCAAATGCTACAGCCTTATCTTTTGCTGGACTCCCCCAACATTGAGGATGGGGATATTTGCCTCCTCCTCCAATGAGTTGTTTAATTGTCTGCCACCATTCACGGTTGGGTGTGGCAGGACTGCAGAGCTTAGATCTGACCTGTTGGTTATGGAATTGCTTAGCTCTGTCTATCACTTGCTGCTTATGCTTTTTGGCAAGTAATCCTGTGTTGCAGCTTCACCAGGTTGACACCTCATTTTTAGGTATGCCTGGTGCTGCTCCTGGCATGTCCTCCTGCACTCTTCATTGAAACAGGGTTTACCTCCTGGCTTGATGGTAATGGTAGAGTGGGGGATATGCTGGGCCGTGAGGTTGCAGATTGTATTTGAGTACAATTCTGCTGCTGCTGATGGCTCACAGTGCCTCATGGTTGCCCAGTCTTGAAGTGCTATATCAGTTCAAAATCTATCCCACTTAACAGGGTGGTAGTGCCACACACAACCTTGGAGGGTATCCTCAATGTGAAGGCAGGACTTTGTCCCCACAAGGACTGTGTGGTGGTCACTCATACCGATACTGTCATGGACAGATGCATCTGCAGCAGGCAGGTTGGTGAGGATGAGATCAAGTGTGTTTTTCCCTCTTGTTGGTTCCCTCACACCTGCCGCAGCCCAAGTCTAGCAGCTATGTCCTTCAGGACTCGACCAGCTTGGTCAGTAATGGTGCTACTGAGCAACTCTTGGTGATGGACATTGAAGTGCCCCACCCAGAGTACATTCTGTGCCCTTGCCACCCTCAGTGCTTCCTCCAAGTGATGTTCAACATGGAGGAGCATTGATTCATCAGCTGAGGGAGGGCGGTACGTGGTAATCAGAAGGAAGTTTCCTTGTCCATATTTTCCTGGTTCCATGAGACATCATGGGGTCCAGAGTCAATGTTGAGGACTCCCAGGGCAATTCCCTCCTGATGGTATACAACTGTGTCGCCACCTTTGCTGGGCCTGTCCTGCCAGTGGGACAGGACATACCCAGGGATGGTGATGCTGGAGTCTGGGACATAATCTGTAAGGTATGATTCCGTGAGAATGACTATGTCAGGCTGTTGCTTGACTAGCCTGTGAGACAGCTCTCCCAATTTTGGCATAAACCCCAGATGTTAGTAAGGAGGACTTTGCAGGGTTGACAGGGCTGGGTTTGCCACTTTCATTTCCGGTGCCTATGTCGATGCCTGGTGTTTTGGCTGGTTTCACTCCTTTGAGGCTTGACACCACTGAGCAGCTTGCTAGGCTATTTCAGAGGGCATTTTTAAGAGTCAACCACATTGCTGTGGGTCTGGAATCACATTTAGGTCAGACCAGTTATGGACATCAGATTTCCTTCCCTAAAGGGCATTAGTGAACCAGATGGGTCTTTATGACAATCGACCAATGGTTTCATGGTCATCATTAGACTTTTAATTCCAGGTCTTTATTGAATTCAAATTTCACCATTGAACCCATGCCCCCAGAGCATTACCCTGGGTCTCTGGATTACTAGTCCACTACACCACTATGGCAGATTGGGAAATATTGACATTTTAGTTAAGAATTCTATTCACCTGGACATTGCTTTGGGCTGATAGGAATAGCCAGATTATTCTCATCCATAAACTGTCCAAGGATTTATCGCAACCCAATCCAATATTTTAAATGTCTATTGTCTGTAAACCTACAGTAGAAATAAATGATTTTAGATAAAGACAAATGGGATCTAATGTTTGATACACAGGCTTGGAATGTAACAGCAACAAATGTGGTTATATTTGTACAAGAATGGTTAGACCACAATTGGAAGATTGTGTTTCCTCTGGGAATCCCATTGTAGGCAGGAGATTGGAGTATTAGAGAGGGCACTCTGAAGATTCCCTAGAATGATACCAGAATCTTAAACTTGGAAAGGTTAAAAAAAAGATCAAAGTTAAAATGTAATATATCCGAATTACAAAGAATTTACAGCACAGAAACAGGCCATTCAGCCCATCTGCTCCATGCTGGTGTTTCTGCTCCACATGAGCCCCCTCCCACCCCCTTTTTATCTCACCCCATCACCATATCCTTCGAGTCCTTTCTCCCTCAGGTGTTTATCTAGCTTCCCCCTTAAATACATTGATACTATTCACCTCAACCACTCCCTGTGGGAGCAAGTTCCACATTCTCCCCACTCTCTGGGTAAAGCGGTTTCTCCTGAATTCCCCACTAAATTTATCAGTTACAATCTTATATTGATGGCCCCTAGTTCTGGTCTCCCCCACGCACAAGAGGAAATGTCTTCTCTAATTCTACCCTATCAAATTTTTCATAAAGACTTCTATCAACGTTGAAGGTGCTTTGTTTCTAACCTAAAGCTCCTCCTGACCTGCCTGTTTCTGGTACTCCTGTTGTGGGGAACTATTGTTCAATTAGTAAGGACATCAGAATATAAGAAATAGGAGCAGGAGTAGACCAGTGAGCTTGCTCCACCATTCAACAAAATCATGGCTGATCTTCCTTCCTCTACTCCATCTCCCTGCACTATCCCCATATCCCTTCATTCTCTTAGTATTCCAAAAATCTATCAGTCTCAGTATTGAATATTCTCAATGAGCTCTCTAGGATAGGGAATTCCAAAATTCGGAACCTTTTGTGCTTACAGGCACTGAACTGAGTGATGTCTGTTTTATTGTTTATAAACTTCAGGAAAGAAATGATCACAATGAATCAATATATCAATTATTATTAGCTTTATAATGATGATGGACATCATCTTAATAGTTTTTATTTTCCTGTTATTAGCTGACAGTTGACAGATGGATAAATATTGTTTCAGAATTTGTTACTTTGATAAAACTGGTTATATCACAGACCGGAGGAGAGCATACAGTGATGTTCCCACAGGGTTTATATTCGGACCACTGCTCTCTGTGATAGACTAAAGACCTGGACTGGAATTTATGTAGCCTAATTTCAATATTTATTAAAATCATTCATGGGAGGTGGGCATCGCTGGCTGAGCCAGCATTTATTGCCCATCCATAATTGCCCTTGAGAAGGTGGTGGTGAGCTGCCTTCTTGAACTGGTGCAGTCCATGTGGTGTTGGTACACCATAGTGCTGTTAGGGAGGGAGATCCAGGATTTTGACCCAGCAACAGTGAAGGAACGGTGATATATTTCCAAGTCAGGTGACTTGGAGAGGAAGTGCCAGGTATTAGTGTTCCCATATGTCTGCTGCCCTTGTCATTCTAGATGGTAGTGGTTGTGGGTTTGGAAGGTGCTGTCTAAAGAGCCTTTGTGAATTCCTGCAGTGTGTCTTGTAGATGGTACACACACTGCTGCTACTGTGCGTCAGTGGAGGAGGGAGTGACTTTTTGTGGATGTGGTGCAGGTCGAGCGGGGCTGCTTTGTCCTGGATGGTGCTGAGCTCCTTGAGTGTTGTGGGAGCTGCACTCATCCAGGCAAGTGGGGAGTATTCCATCACACTCCTGACTTGTGCCTTGTAGATGGTGGACAGGCTTTGGGGAGTCAGGAGGTGAGTTACTCCTAGGATTCTTAGCCTCTGACCTTATCATTGCAGATGATAAATAGCTCCAAAATATAGTAAACAATGAGAATTAAAGTATCAAACTTTAGGGTAACAGAGAGAGACCTTTGAAATGGCAGATACATTTTGTGAAAAGACATTACATATTTTGGTAGGAAGAATGAGAAGAGGCAAAATGAATTAAACTGTCCAGTTATAAAGGGGGTGCAAGAACAAAGAGGTCTGGGGTGGGTGGGGTGAATATATGAAAATATGGAAGGTGGCAGGACAAGTTGAGAAGGCTGTTTTAAAAGCATATCAGATCCTCGACTTTATTAAAAGAGCAGCTGAACACAAAAACAAGGAAATTATTGCTAAATCCTTTATAAATGACTGATTAGGCCCCAGCTGGAGGGTTGTGTCCAATACTAGCCATGGCACACTTTGAGAAGGATGTTGAGGCGTTGGAGAGGGTGTGGAGGCGATTTACTGGAATGGTCCCAGGGATGAGGGACTTCAGTTCATGTGGATGGACTGGAGAAGCTGGGATTGTTCTCCTTAGAGCAGAGAAGGTTAAGGGGTAGATTGAATCGAGGCGTTCAAAATCATGAGGGGTTTGGATAGAGTAAATAAGGAGAAACTGTTTCCAGTGGCAGGAGGGTCGGTAACCAGAGGGGACACAGATTGAAGAGAATCAGGAAAAGAACCAGAGGGGGAGATGAAGAGAATTTTTTTTTGACACAGCGAGTTGTTGTGATCTGGAAGGCGCTGCCTGAAAGGGCGGTGGAAGCAGATTCAACAGGAACTTTCAAAAGGGGGGAATTGGATCAATAGTTGGAAAGGGACGGATTTGCAGGGCTGTGGGGGGAAAGAGCAGAGGAAATGGAGGATTTTTTTTCAGTGTGATTCTATAAACTCCTCCTGCTTCTTGAGCCATTTGGGAAATCCCCCTCTAGCTTCGGAACCTTCCAGACGGAGTTTATTGCTGATCAGATTTGGGCGCTGGACGATCTGGTGAGCGTGGCCCAACCCTTACATTGGCCAATTTAGGAAACTCCCACCTCTGATTCAGCTCCTCTAGGTGGTTTGACGCTCGATGATTCACCATTTGCGCCGAAATTTTACCTTTACTCAATGTTTAACAACATGGAAGCTTTTTTTAAAAAAAAATTGTTCATTCGACTAATTCGTTCTCGCCTGGCTTTTTTTTAAAATTCCAATCCAGTTTTAAAAAAGGAAACTGTTTAAATTTCAATCAAGTTTGGACCGAGAGATTGTCCCTCTCCCAGACCTGTTAGATCCACCAGAGACAGAGGCGGTGTCCTCAAGTCACCATTTACCGGACTCTCTCCTCTTGCGGGACGATCAACGTGAAGGGCACAATGATGTTCAAGGTTTGTGGATCCCTGTGTAGCGCAGCCCCCTCCCCTGAATGTAAACCGCGTTAGGGAAGCTTTGAGAAGCGTTTCAGCTGGTTTCGTCCGCTTTACCTCCTGCAGAGGAATCATACGGACTCGAAACGTTAACTCTGTTTCTCTCTCCGCAGATGCTGTTAGACCTGCTGAGTTTTTTCCCCCCAGCATGTTCTGCTTCTGTTTTGGTGTTACCTTCTCGCCTCTGGGGTTCACCTTTACCACTTTCCCCTCTCGTCCTCGGTCCCTTTCTCCTCTCTAAACATCCTCCCGCAGCCTCGGGGCGTTGATCTAATTCGACATTTGAGATCCAGTGGCTCAATCGATTGAATTGGATTTAATAGCTGGAGAGCATCCTGAGAAATGGAGAATTATCAGTCCAAGAGGAATTCAGTTCTAAGACCATGTGGCGGATCGGGTGTTGTTGCGGTTGCTTACATGAATGTATTTGGATTAATAGGAGTTCCATGTAGCATTCGGATGTGTAGTGGAAACTCGTAGACTGATACAGCGCATGAGGAGGCTATTCGGCCCATCGCGCTTGGGCGAGCTCTTACAAAAAGATTCAACCTCCCTCCCGCTCTTTCCCCACAGCCCGACTAATCGTTCCCTACTTTCAAGTATTTCCTTTTGTGAGGGTCGCTGTGGAATCTGTTCCTAACCGCCTGAAAGCTACCTTAAACCCGGAGGGCGCAGGAGGGACTTGGCGGAATGTGAAGGAAGTATTTAGAGTGGTGCGATTGGCAGTATCAAGTGATTTTGGGCTTGAGGTTGCACTTTTGTGCCAAGAGCTACAATTTTCTCACCGCGTTGAGGTGATGTTAAATTTGCTTACCAGGCAATGCTCCCATTTTGTGAGGGGCGAAGGTAAGAAGAGGAGAGACTGAGACAGACGCAGCAGCCACAACCTGAGCTAGAAACTAGGCTTGGGAACCGATGCTGAAAGAATGGTATCAAGTCGGCTACCGGTTCTACACAGCGCCTGATATTTATCGACTGCTGTGGAGTTTGAAATCTCGCCACCTTTCACCCCTCACGGACTCTGAATTGTGATTTGAAATATTTGGCTTCTACTGTTTGCATAGACAGTTGGAACCAGTCAAATCTTAGAACTGTAGAGATTGTGCATGTTTAATGTTGCTCATTCACTTGAGTTAATTCTCTACACAGCCACACCAATATCTTGGGGGTTGCTGATTAATTTTAACATTCGCGATTTTAGTATTCGCTGCGAAATTAAATCCAACTTTCTCAATTCAACTGCATTTTTAACTAGTGAGGGTACAGACAAAAACAGCCAAGTGGTTATGGTACTGGATTTGTAACCCCAAGATCAAGAGTTCAAATCTCACAGTGGCAAACTATGAAGCAATGTAACTTCATCTGAAACAGATGGAAACGGGTTTGTACTCGAAAGAGTTACAGACAAAAACTATGATTGAATAATGAGGTTCGGGCTATTAGTAACGTTTTTAAAAAAATAAGACTTTATTTCTTCACTTTAGGATCTCTTAAAGCATTTTACAGCCAATGAAGTCGTTTTGAAGTGTAGTTACTGTTGTAATGTAGGAAAGGCAGCAGTGAATTTACGCACAGCAAGATCCCACAAACAGCAATGCCATTTGGCCCAGGCCATCTGTTTTTGGTGATGTTGATTGAGGGATAAATATTGGCTCAAGGAAATCAGAGAGAACTGCCCCTGATCTTCTTCCAAATAGTGACCACCTGAGAAGGCAGACAGAACCAAGGTTTAATGTCTCATCTGAAAGGCAGCACGTCTGACTTTGTGGCGCTCCCTCAGCGCTGAGCCTCCGACAGCGCAGCGCTCCCTCAGCGCTGAGCCTCCGACAGCGCGGCGCTCCCTCAGCGCTGAGCCTCTGACAGCGCGGCGCTCCCTCAGCGCTGAGCCTCCGACAGCGCGGCGCTCCCTCAGCGCTGAGCCTCCGACAGCGCGGCGCTCCCTCAGCGCTGAGCCTCTGACAGCGCTGCGCTCCCTCAGCGCTGACACTCGGACAGCGACGCGCTCCCTCAGCACTGACCCTCCGACAGCGCCGCGCTCCCTCAGCGCTGACCCTCCGACAGCGCCGCGCTCCTAATGTTTCTACCTGGTTGCTCAGTAACACTTTTCTGATTTGAAGCCTAGTTATTTAAAGTCTTGTTTCTTAATACTTACAGGAACTTCTGCACATAACTGGAGCAATCCTCTCAAGCCTCATGGTACCAGGTATGTAATAATGTAGGGAAGATTAGTTATGTCTGAAATATTTATCAGAGAATATCCAATTTATTTTTTATCCCTTTGTAACGATTCAACACCAAGACTGGTTGAGATCTCCCATTCATGTCATATATTAGAAGCTTAAACTTAGCGTGCCCATATACTGCATTCTATTATCCATGAAGTACCACGGTCATCCGAACAGTTCCAACTACAGCAGGGTTGGCTATGATTATGATGCCTCATGTGGTTGAGTAACCATTGACGCATGCTGCCTCAGGTCGGCATATTGAGAATGTGTCCAAGCTGCTGCCCGGCCAATCCCTTCAGAGGAGTAAAAGAGAAGGGAATTTGGAGTGGGGTGGGGGAGAATACACATGGTTTTCGTAAGACAAGATCTGGTTTGGAATTTTACACTGGCCGAAGTCAATGGACTTTTAAATGGCTCATCGCATTTTACAGCCCTACCCCACCACAACAGGGCCATAAACTTCCACCCTGGAGTACTGCATGGAGTTTGGTCTCCTTACCTAAGAAAGTAAATACTGGCCTGGCCAGTGATGTCCACATCCCATGAACGAATTTTTTAAAAAAGTACATTCTTGAATTAGAATGATTGCAATGAAGATTCACTAGACTGATTCCTGAGAGGAGAGGATTGTCCTGTGAGGAGATATTGAGTAGAATGGATCTATATTCTCTTGGGTTTAGAAGAATGAGAGGCAATCTCATTGAAATATGTAACATTTTGAGAGGGTTTGATAGGGTAAATGCTGAGAGACTGTTCTTTTCTCCCCCAGGTTGGAGAGTCTAGGACTGGAGGGGGTGGTGGTGTGTTGGGGGTGGGGGTCATAGTCTCAGGATAAGGGGTCAGCCAATTTGGTCTGAGATGAGGAGAAATTTCTTCACTCAGAGGGCTGTGAATCTTTGGAATTCCCTACTCCAGAGAGTTGTGGATTCTCCGTCATTGAGTATGTTCAAGACTCAGATTGATAGATTTTTAGGCAATTAGGGAATCGAGGGAAAGGAAGGGAAAGTGGACTTGAGGATGCAGATCGGCCATGATAGTATTGAATGGTGGAGCAGGTTCCTACTCCTATTATGTGCTTTAAAACAAATGAAAAGTTGCCTAAAGCTGTTTGTTCCATTTCTTTCAGTGCCTGTTGAAGGAACAGTAAATATAACGATGAATAAATGTGTGACCGAGGATCAGAGGCCTGTCCTGAAAAAAGGAATTGCTGATATCATTTGCAATGGGTTAAATTGCACAGGGGGTTATAGGGCAGGTTATAATCAGCACGGCTGTTACTACGTGTGCATCCCAGACATTTCACACCTACCAGGTTCATCCGAAGAAGATTTTCATCTGGAGTATGGGGATACTGAGTCCTGGGAATCGAAACCTGTAACATTCAATTTGGCTGATGGTGAGTTTAAACAAACCTGCATGCGATCCTGCTTTGCACCAAATGCTTGTTTTCTCATCAACAACCTTTCATTTTAGTCTAGAAATTGTAAGGTAATAAAAGTTCCCGATCATGTTCACTTCATGCAAAAAAAGCCTCCAGTATTGGGCGGTGAAACTTGCTGCACGATTAGCTCTGCTCCAGCAGCCTCACAAAATCACAGCACACCAGCTCCCCTCCGAGTCATGCACACACACACACACTGTCCCGATTTGGAGATATATCTTCCTTCATCGTCACTGGGTCAAAACCCTGGAACTGCCTCCCTAACGACTCCGTGGGAGCCCCTTCACCACACGGGACTGAAACGGCTCAAGAAGGCGTCCGACCCATCACCACCTTCTCAAGGGGCGTCTCGAGATGGACAATAAACGCCGGCCTTGACAGTGACAGCCGCATCTCATGGATTAATAAATTAAAACAACAATCTCTTGTTGATCTGACTTGCATATCAAGAAGTTGCTGGGATTACACCGTTCGTGTGAATGACTCTTGCCGTGGTCATTTAGAGCTGGGAGTTTGTATCTTAAGGATCCTGTTCATGATGTGATTTAATGTCCTGAGATGATACATCCGTCCTTCAACTTTACAATCCTCTCACCCATTTTCCAATCCCTCTGTGCTTTGGCTGATAGCCTCATGCAAAAATCGTTCCATCCTCCAACACCCACATGAGCTTCGGGACTTTGCTGTTTTTCTGCATTCCTATTCTATTAAACTCACTGTAGAAAGTTAGGATGGAGCATCAGGCCAACCAATAGCAGGAGAGTGTGGGGGAGGGGTAGGAGGAGGCAGAATGCTCATGTGATAAGACTTGCAGGAATACAACCAATTTGAACTGGCATCCCAAGTTCAGCTGACCTTTCATGTGCTGCTCCCCATGCTCACTATCTGAGTAACTAGACGCCGTTCGATCTGGAGTGTGAGCGGTGACTGAGAATCATTAAGCATAGAAGATCATTCGGCCCATCGTGCCTGTACTATCTCTTCAGAAGACCTATTCAATTAATCCCTGTCCCCTGCTCATTCTCCATAGTTCTGCAGATTTGTTTCTTATTCAAGTATTTATCCATCTTGTACTTAAAGAGCATTTTTAGTGTTGTTAAATCCCAACTTCAGAGCTTTATAAAACAGAATTTGACCCTGAGTCACACAAGGAGATATTAGGGTCAGGTGATCAAAAGCTCGGTCAAAGAGGTCGGTTTTAAGGAGCATCTTAAAGGATGAAAGAGAGAATTACAGAGGTTCAGGGAGCGAATTCCAGAGCTTAGGGCCCAGGCACCTAAAGGCACGGCTGCCAATAGAAGAGTGATGGAAATCAGGAGATGCTCAAGGGGCTGGAATTGAAGGAGAACAGAGATCTTGAAGGGTTGCAGAGAAGGTTACAGAAATGGAGAAGGATGTAGAGGCTGGAAGAGGTTACATAAATAAGGAACATTCCGGGGGCTGGAGGAGGTTAAAGAGATAGGGAGGGTTTGGGGGCTGCAGGAAGTTATGGAGATCAGGAGGGTTGTAGGGGTTAAAGGATATTACAGGGATAGGGAGGGTTGTAGGGGCTGGAGGAGGTTACAGAGGTAGGGAGGGTTGTAGGGGCTGGAGGAAGTTACGGAGATCGGGAGGGTTGTAGGGGTTAAAGGATATTACAGGGATAGGGAAGGTTGTAGGGGCTGGAGGAGGTTACAGAGATAGGGAGGGTTGTAGGGGCTGGAGGAAGTTACGGAGATCGGGAGGGTTGTAGGGGCTGGAGGAGGTTACAGAGATAGCGAGAGTTGTAGGGCCTGGAGGAGGTTACGGAGATAGGGAGGGTTGTATGGGCTGGAGGAGGTTACGGAGATAGGGTTGTAGGGGCTGGAGGAGGTTATGGAGACCGGGAGGGGTGAGAAGAGGTTACAGAGTTAGGGAGGAAGTCCAGGAGGTTGTGAAAAGGTTAGAAATTAAGGATGAAAATTTTGAAATTGAAGCATTGCTGTACATGGAGCTAATGCCAGTCAGCGGGCATCATGGGGGTGATGTGGGCAAGGGACTTGGTGTGTGTTAGGATATGAGTGCAGCAGAGTTGGATGGGCTGGAGATTACAGAGGGTGGAATGTGGGATACTGACTAGGGGAATATTGGAATAGTTGAGTCTGGAAGTAACAAACGCAGACATGAGGGTTTCAGCAGTAGATTAGCTGAGTTGGAGGGAGATATGGAAGGTAAATAGTGGAATTGTTTCACATTTCAACTGTAATGTTTTCTATTCCAGTTTGTTCAACCCCAGACCCAAGTGTAACTCCTGCAGTTGATCATCATAAACAACATGAAACAGCCAAAGGTAATACTGTGTGAAATTTCATAATGTAACATAAGGTGCCAACTGTGGTTCAGTGTGTTCAGAACTCTTAATTGAGTCAGAAGGCCATGGGGTCAAATCCCTCTCCATTAGATACAGGAAAAATTGAAGCCGAAACTCAGTGGTGTCAGTACAGAGGGAGTGCTGCGCTGTCGGAGGGTCAGTACTGAGGGAGTGCTGCGCTGTCGGAGGGTCAGCGCTGAGGGAGTGCTGCGCTGTCGGAGGGCCAGTACTGTGGGAGTGCTGCGCTGTCGGAGGGCCAGTACTGAGGGAGTGCTACACTGTCGGAGGGTCAGTACTGAGGGAGTGCTGCACTGTCGGAGGGTCAGTGCTGAGGGAGCGCGGCGCTATCGGAGGGTCAGTACTGAGGGAGTGCTGCATTGTTGGACTTGCAGTACATTTTTAAATTCTTTTATGGGATGCGGACATCACTGCATTGGCTGCCCGTCCCTAATTGCCCCTACTCAGTTCATTTCCGAGGATAACTAGGAGTCTACTACATTGATGTGGGTCACACATGTAGGCCAGACCAGGAAAGGGCGGCAGATTTCCTTCCCTAAAGAGGAACCAGTTGGATTTTTATACCAATTGATGATAGTTTCATGGGTACTGTTACTGTAACTAAGATTATATTCCAGATTTATTGATTCAATTCAAATTCCACCAGCTGCTGTGGTGGGATTTGAACCCATGTCCCCAGAGCATTAGCCTAGGCCTCTGGATTACCAGTGGCATTAGTATTGGCACATTTTTTGGCGGAGGCTACAGAGGTGGAGTGAGGGGGTAAGGAAACCATAGAGGGATTTGAAAGCAGGGTGCGAACTTTATAATTGAGGCTTTTCTTGACCAAGATGCAATGTATGTCAGTGAGTGTGAAACCAGGGTTTATGGACGAATGGGGCTTGGTGTGAACTGGGATACAGGCAAACTGTGTAACAACAGTCAGTGTGCAGTGTGAAAATACATTCAGTCTGAAACAGGTTACAGGAGAGCTGGGAATTCATCAACACCAGCAGAAGGCAGCAGTGAGACAGGAATGCTCAGTGTTAACCATCACTGACTTCCCCAAGGTCACAGGGTACAAGTGATGGTGCCCATGTCACCCTGTGACCTCAGACAGAGAACTTTCAGAGTAGCAAGGCTTTCTGTTCCCCGAATATCAAGACTGGGTTTGTCAACATGCAACATGTTAATGCCCTGTATGTTGTATGTTGCCATGCTGCAATTCCAATTTCAACAATTCATGATCTCTTCAAGAGCTGGATTCAAGTTACTGAGGAACAGGAGGAGGCCATTCTGCCCCTCGAGCTTGACCCACCATTCAGTCGGATCCTGGCTGACCTTCCATCTCAATTCCATTTTCCCCACATTATCCCCAAATTCATCGACTCCCTCAGTGTCCAAGTAACCCGATTGACCTCGGTCTTGAATATACTCAATGCCTGAGCATTCACACACAAAGTTATTCCTGGGAAATCCGACAGTGAGTTTATATCGCCAACCTGCTGATGGACATCTGTCCTGAACGTTGCACGATGAAGAGTAAAGGTGGGGAGTTTTTATACAGTCATTCAGATCGGGTTAGGGTCCATAGTCGACATTTTAAACCACTGTTAGATTGAGAAACTTGCTTGGTGTGTAACTTTATTTTTTGGTAATTTTGGCAGTAACAGGGTATTGTTTTACTGATTTTCCGGAAAACAGGTAACGGAACAAAGAAAGGGGATAATCCTCACGGAATGCCAGGATGGTCCATCGGTCTGATTGTATTGGTGATTTTTGTGGTTTTGGTGCTGATTGGAACCCTAGTTTGCTGTTTTTTCAAGCACAAGTTCCCCGAAACCTGGAATAAGATTTGGTGAGTCTGAAGTGAAATCCACCCCTGGATTTGGGAGTGCTTGTGAAGAGGCACAGGATGGACAGGGAATGGACTCTCTGGATGGTGCCTGTTATCTAACAGAGATTAACAAGGCTGACTCATTGCTCCCTTTGGTAATGACTGGAAGCTGTAATTTAAACACATTCTATATGCCTCTCACGCTCCTGTATCAGGGAATGTCTCTCCAACTCTCTCTCTCTCACATTCCAGTATCTGGGAAGATCCCTCTAATCTCCTTTCTCTCACTCCTGTATCTGGAGAGGTCTTTATAACTCCCTCTTTCACACCTGTATTTGGGGATGTCTGACTCTCTCCTCCATCCCCACCCCCTTTCCGTTTCTTCCCCCTCCTTTTTGTTTTTTTTCCAATAATTTATATAGATTTTTTTCCCCACCTATTTCCATTATTTTTAAATGTATTTCCACCCATTGTTTATCTCTACTTTTTAGTATTCCCCCACCCCGACTAGAGCTATCTGTACCTTGGCTGTCCTGCTCTCTACTCTTAATTAGCACATTCCTTTAGATAATATCACCACCTTCAACACCTCTTTGTTTTTTGTCTGTGACATCTTTTGTTATCTCCACCTATTACTGGCTGCTTGTCCCAACACCCCCCCCACCCCCCACCCCCCACGCCCCCTGCTGCTTATATTTCACCCCTTTCCTATTTTTACTTAGTTCTGTTGAAGGGTCATGAGGACTCGAAACGTCAACTGTGCTCTTCTCCGCTGATGCTGCCAGACCTGCTGAGTTTTTCCAGGTATTTCTGTTTCTGTTTTTGTTTTGGATTTCCAGCATCCCTAGTTTTTTTGTTTTTATCTCTGTCTGACCCCATCTCTCTCACTCTCCTATAACTGGGGGATCTCTCTCTAACCCCCTCTCTCACTCCTCTATCTGGGAAGGTCTCTCTAACGCCACGCCACCCCCTCCTTCCCCTCTCACTCCTGTATCTGGGGAGGTCTCTCTCTAATCCCCTGTCACCATTCCGTATCTGGGGAGGTCTCTCTAACACCACCCCCCTCCTCCTCTCTCTCACTCCTGTATCTGGGGAGGTCTCTCTCCAACCGCCATTGTCACATTCCTGTATCTGGGGAGGTCTCTCTCTAACCCTCTCTCTCTCTCTCTCACTTCTGTATTGGGGAGTTCTTTCTAAAACTTTGTGGAATTGACAAAGAATCACATGGAAATAGAGAACACAGAAAAAGGCCATTCAGCCCATCTGCTCCGTGCTGGTGTTTCTCCTCCACTCGAGCCTCCTCCCACCCTCTTTTCATCTCACACCATCACCATATCCATCTATTCCTTTCTCCCTCATGTGTTTATCCAGCTTCCCCCTAAAATGCTTTGGGACATCCTAAGGCTGTGAAAGGTGATGTTTAAACAGGGACTTTCTTTTTCTAGTTGTCCCTGGCTGGTTTACACAGCTGAAGAAAGGCCTCAGAACGAACAGGAAATGGACCCTCTTAATAATGCTTCTGCTGAGATCATCAATATACCAGAAAATGAAGACACCAACACACCAGTGGCCCCTGCCAGGTATGTATTGTTCTGGAGCGAGAGAGGGATGAAACGTGAAGCATCTGTCCTCGGGCTCCGCAACTGTGGTCAGGGTCTGACTTTTCAATAGCTGTGTGGAAACCTTTGACCTTTAAACAGTAATGACTCCCAGCACAGACACAATAGTTCGGTCTGAGAAATAAAGATTGGAGGAGACGGAATCGAGTGGAGGAAAGAGAAGGCTGAGGGTTGACCTGATCGAGGTCTTTAAAATGGTGGAAGTGTTTTGATAGGGTAGACGTAGAGAACATGTTTCCACGGGGGTGGGGTGGGTGGAGACCAGAACTAGGGGCCACCAATATAAGATAGACACTAATAAATCCAATGGGGAATTCAGGAGAAACGTCTTTACCCAGAGAGTGGGGAGAATGTGGAACTCGCTCCCACAGGGAGTGGTCGAGGTGAAAAGTGTCGATGTATTTAAGGGGGGGGAAGCTGGATAAATGCACGAGGGAGAGAGGAATAGAAGGATATGGGGATGGGGTGAGACGGAGAGGGAGTGGGAGGAGGCTCGTGTGAAGCAGAAACACCACACGGAGCAGATGGGCCGAATGGCCTGTTTCTGTGCTGGAAGTAATTTTTTGTAATTTTGTTTTAATGTTTCAGGGAGTAAACACTTCTGGTGAACCACGTGGAAATATTTGGGTGAACTCATCAGCATGTTACCAGAAAGAAGCTTACAGTGGTGGCTGCCATTGGATACATTAGTGATGGATCTTACATCGATGCCCCCTAGTCCCTCGTCCCCCTCACAAATGGAAACATCTTCTCAACATCTGCCTGATCGAAACCCCTTCATCATTTTAAAGACCTCGATCAGGCCTTCTCTTTCTGCCAATTAATTCCATCTTCCCCAATCTTGGAAACGTGGTTAATGTTTTAGCTTAAAAGTATCATGTATTTAAAAATGATTGACCTTTGTTTTGTTTTACTGAACCCCATTTAAAACATCATTCTTTAGCAGCTTGCACTTGTGCAGCACCTTTATTGTCCAAAGGCACTCTTTTTCAGGAATGTAAGTCAGACAGGAATCTGACCCCGAGCCCCATATGGAGATATCGGGGACAGGTGAGAAAAACCTCAAGCAAAGGGGTCAGTTTTAAGGAGTGCCTTAAGGCAGGAGAGAGGGAGGTGGAGAGGTTTATGGAGGGGATTCCAGAGCTTAGGGCCCTAGGCAGCTGAAGGCATGGCCGCCAATGGTGGAGCGATGGGGGTGGTGGGTGGGGGGGTGGTGGGTCGGGGGGTGGGGGGGGGGGGGGGTGGGGGGTGGAATCAGCAATGGCACAAAGTGTTTGCAATGTGTACCTTCGACAGCACCTTCCAAACTCACGACCTTCACCCCTGAAGAAGGGCAGCAGGAACGTGGGAACACCATCACCTCCCAGTCTCTCACTCACCGTCCCAACTTGGAGATATACCGGCCGTTCCTTCATCGTCCCTGGGTCAAAATCCTGGAACTGCCTCCCTAATGGCTCCGTGGGAGCCCCTTCACCACACGGGGCTGAAACGGTTCAAGAAGGAGGCCCATCACCACATTCTCAAGGGGTGTCTCGGGATGGACAATAAATGTCGGTCTTGCCAAATACACTCCATCTTATAAACAAATAATAAAACTCAAAAGAATAAAGAGAGGCAAGGTAAACTAAAATTTGAAGGGGGTGCAGGAATGGAGACACCTGGGGTATGTATATAAATTATTGAAGGTGACAGAGCCAGAATGCTGTTTAAAAAGGCATTCTAAATCTAGAGCCGCAGACTACAAACAGGAGGAAGTTATGCTGAAGCTTTTTAAATAACTGGTTACACACCAGCTGCAGGATTGTGTCCAATTCTGGGCATTTCACACTTTAGTAATGATGCCAAAGTTTTGTAGAGGGTGTGGGGGAGATTCACTTGAATGGTCCCAGGGATGAGGGACTTCAGTTCATGTGGAGAAGCTGGGATTGTTCTCTTTGGAGCAGAGAAGGTTAAGGGGGAGATTGAATCGGGTTGTTCAAAATCATGAGGGGTTTGGATAGAGTCAATAAGGAGAAAGTGTTTCCAGTGGCAGGAGGGACACAGATTGAAGAGAATCAGTAAAAGAGTCAGAGGAGGAGATGAGGAGAATTTTTATTATTTTACACAGCAAGTTCTTGTGATCTGGAATGCACTTTCAGGTAATGAATGCAAATTAAATAGGAATTTTCAAAAGGGGAATTGGAGAAATACTTGGAAAGGGACGGTTTTGCAAAGCTGTGAGGGAAAGAGTGGGGTTAATTGGATAGATCTTGCAATGAGCCAGCACAGGTATGATGGGCTGAGTGGCCTCCTCCTGTGCCGATTCTATAATTATCATCACCTTTTGCCTTACAATATCATCACTATCATTGTTATTGAATCTCTCCTGCACTCCACCCTTTTGTCTACACCCTCTCCTCTTTTCCCTGGCACTGTGCCTACTTACCTTCAGTCTCGAACTTCCTCCAGTTCTGATAAAAGGCCTGAACAGAACTGATCACGGTTTTCAAATCCCTCCTTGCTCCCAACCCATGTCTGTAGCCTCCTCCAACCCCCTCCCTATGTCTGTAACCTCCTCCAGCCCCCTCCCTATCTCTGTAACCTCCTCCAGCCCCCACAACCCTCCCTATCTCTGTAACCTCCTCCAGCCCCCTCCCTATCTCTGTAACCTCCTCCAGCCCCCTCCCTATCTCTGTAACCTCCTTCAGCCCCCTCCCTATCTCTGTAACCTCCTCCAGCCCCCTCCCTATCTCTGTAACCTCCTCCAGCCCCCTCCCTATCTCTGTAACCTCCTCCAGCCCCCTCCCTATCTCTGTAACCTCCTCCAGCCCCCTCCCTATCTCTGTAACCTCCTGCAGCCCCCTCCCTATCTCTGTAACCTACATCAGCCCCCACAACCCTCCCTATCTCTGTAACCTCCTTCAGCCCCCACAACCCTCCCTATCTCTGTAACCTCCTTCAGCCCCACAACCCTCCCTATCTCTGTCACCTCCTCCAGCCCCCACAAGCCTCCGAGATCTCTGCGTTCCTCCAATTCCGGCCTCTTGACCATCCCCCGATTCCCATCGCTCCACCATTGGCGGCCGTGCCTTCAGCTATCTGGGGGCCCTAAGCTCTGGAATTCCCTCCCTAAATCTCTCCCCCTCTCTCTCTTTCCTCCTTCAAGACAGTCCATAAAAATCTACCTCTTTGACCACCTGTCCCTAATATCAACTTATATGGCTTGTGGTCAATATTAGTCTGATTTATATTCCTATGAGGCACCTGGTACGTTAAGAGTGTTATATAAATGCGAGATGGGGTTACACAAGGTTGGGGAACACCCTTTTCCAAAGTGATTAATGTTTTATCCAAATCAGCAATAGGTGGAAATATATCCCAGGGAGGGGGAGTCCCCAAAATAAACCCCCTCCCCTCCCCTCAGTGTTCCCAGACCCCTGTCCCAGGTGAGTTGTGAGAAACATCAGTAAATATCTCCCTTTCCTTGCTAAGTGTCATATTGCAGGTGAGATCACAGTTTTCAAACTAAACAATTTTTCCAGACATGTTCTCCCTTAAAGTGAAAACAGAAAATACTGGAAACACTCAGCAAGTCTGACAGCCTCTGTGGAGAGAAAACAGAGTTAATGTCACAGTTCCTCTGTGACTTCCTCGCCCCACACTCCCCACACTCTTTCCTCTTCCCCTCTCCCCCTCTCTCTCTCTCTCCCTCTCCTGCCTACCTCCCGACCCACTCCCTCCTCTTCCCCCAGCCTCCTGTCCCCTTCATCCTCTGCCTCCCTCTCTTCTCCCTCTTCTCCCTCTCCCCTCCTACCTACCACCTGGCCCACTCCCTCCTCCCCCCTTCTCTCCCAGCCTCCTGTCTCCTTTTCCGCTGCCCCTCTCTCCCATCATCTGTGTCTCCCTCATCTCCCAGCTTCTTCCTCTCTCATCTGCCTCCCCTCTCCCTCCATTCCTCTCATCCCTCTTCTCTTCTCTGCTTTCCTCTTCCTCTCTCTCTCCCTCCCACTCCTTTTCCATGCCTTTTTATTTGCTCATAACCCTGTTACATTGTTAACCTTTCTCCAGTTCTAATGAAGGGTCATTAATCTGAAGCATTAATCCTGTTTCTCTCTCCACAGATTCTGTCTGACTTGCTGAGGATTTCCAACGTTTTCTGTTTTTATCTCAGATTTCCAGCATCTACAGGATTTTGCTCTTGTAATAGTCCAGAGACCTGATATAATGCACCAGAGACATGAGTTCAAATCCCATCACTGCAGTGCAAGTGAAGGGGGGTGTGGGGTGGGAGGAATTTAAATTCAATGGGGGTTTGGTTAGAGTAAATAGGGAGAAACTGGCAGGCGGGTTGGTAACCAGAGGGACACAGATCGAAGAGAATCGGGAAAAGAACCAGATGAGGAGAATTTCCTTTTTAGACAGCGAGTTGTTGTGATCTGGAAGGCGCTGCCTGAAAGGGCGGTGGAAGCAGATTCAATAGGAACTTTCAAAAGGAGGGAATTGGATCAATACCTGAAAGGGGAAAATTTGCAGGGATTTGGGGGAAAGAGCAGGGGGTGGGGAACGGAGAGTGGGGACTAATTGGATAGATCTTTCAAAGAGCCAGTACAGGCCCGATGGGCTCAATGGCCCCTTGCGTTGTACATTCTATGATTGAAGGGTGATCTAATCGAGGTGTTTGAGATGATTTCAGGATTTGATGGACTCAATGGAGAGAAACTATTTCCCTTGGTGGGGTCAGGGTGGGGGTGGGGAGTTCAGAATGAGGGGGCAGAATCTTAAAATTGGACCAGGCCACTCAGGGCTGATGTCAGGAGGCACTTCTTCACACAAAGGGGAGAGGAAACCTGGAACTCCGCCCCCCCCCACCCCCACCCACCACAAAAAGCTGCTGAGGCTGGGAGGGGGTCAACTGAAAATTTCAAAGCTGAGATTGAGAGATTTGTGTTGGGTCTGGAGGGGGTTAAGGGTTACGGAACCAACGTGGGTAAATGTAGTTACAGAAAAGCCATGATCTAATTAAACGGTGCAACAGGTTGGAGGGGCTGAAGGACCCCTTCCTGTTTTGATTTTTTTTTTACTCATTCATGGGATGTGGGCTTCTCTGGCTGGGCCAGCATTTATTGCCCATCCCTAGTTGCCCCTTGAGAAGGTGGCGGTGAGCTGCCTTCTTGAACCGCTGCAGTCCCTGTGGTGTAGGTACACCCACAGTGCTGTTAGGGAGGGAGTGCTAGGATTTTGACCCAGCGACAGTGAAGGAACGGCCGATATATTTCCAAGTCGGGATGGTGAGTGGCTTGGAGGGGAACTTCCAGGTGGTGGTGTCCCCATGTGTCTGCTGCCCTTGTCCTTCTAGATGGTAGTGGTCGAGGGTTTGGAAGGTGCTGTCTAAGGAGCCTTGGTGAATCCCTGCAGTGCATCTTGTAGATGGTACACACACTGCTGCTACTGTGCATCGATGGTGGAGGGAGTGAATGTTTGTGGATGGGGTGCCAATCAAGCGGGGCTGCTTTGTCCTGGATGGTGTTGAGCTGCTTGTGTTGTGGGAGCTGCACTCATCCAGGCAAGTGGGGAGTATTCTATAACACTCCTGACTTGTGCCTTGTAGATGGTGGACAGGCTTTGGGGAGTCAGGAGGTGAGTTACTCACCGCAGGATTCTCAGCCTCTGACCTGCTCTTGTAGCCATGGTAGTTATATGCCCATCCAGTTCAGTTTCTGGTCTTATATATATTTTTAAATGCGCCCAATTTATAACACCAATATTAATGTACAGTATGAGGTTCAGGCAATTAATGATAATGGCTTTAAAGAAAGGTTCCAACAGAAAAGGAGCTCCAGAGACTTGAGACTCATAATACATACAGACACTCCCATGACATGAGAGTGCTGCACTGTCAGAGGGTCAGTACTGAGGGAGTGCTGCACTGTCGGAGGGTCAGTACTGAGGGAGTGCTGCACTGTCGGAGGGTCAATACTGAGGGAGTGCTGCACTGTCGGAGGGTCAGTACTGAGGGAATGCTGCACTGTCAGAGAGTCAGTACTGAGGGAGCGCTGCGCTGTCGGAGGGTCAGTACTGAGGGAGTGCTGCACTGTCGGAGGGTCAGTACTGAGGGAGTGCTGCACTGTCGGAGGGTCAGTACTGAGGGAGTGCTGCACTGTCGGAGGGTCAGTGCTGAGGGAGTGCTGCACTGTCGGAGGGTCAGTACTGAGGGAGTGCTGCACTGTCGGAGGGTCAGTACTGAGGGAATGCTGCACTGTCAGAGAGTCAGTACTGAGGGAGCGCTGCGCTGTCGGAGGGTCAGTACTGAGGGAGTGCTGCACTGTCGGAGGGTCAGTACTGAGGGAGTGCTGCACTGTCGGAGGGTCAGTACTGAGGGAGTGCTGCACTGTCGGAGGGTCAGCGCTGAGGGAGCGCTGCGCTGTCGGAGGCTCAGCGCTGAGGGAGCGCGGCGCTGTCGGAGGCTCAGCGCTGAGGGAGCGCGGCGCTGTCGGAGGCTCAGCGCTGAGGGAGCGCGGCGCTGTCGGAGGCTCAGCGCTGAGGGAGCGCGGCGCTGTCGGAGGCTCAGCGCTGAGGGAGCGCGGCGCTGTCGGAGGCTCAGCGCTGAGGGAGCGCGGCGCTGTCGGAGCGTCAGCGCTGAGGGAGCGCGGCGCTGTCGGAGGCTCAGCGCTGAGGGAGCGCTGCGCTGTCGGAGGCTCAGCGCTGAGGGAGCGCGGCGCTGTCGGAGGCTCAGCGCTGAGGGAGCGCTGCACTGTCGGAGCGTCAGCGCTGAGGGAGCGCGGCGCTGTCGGAGGCTCAGCGCTGAGGGAGCGCGGCGCTGTCGGAGGCTCAGCGCTGAGGGAGCGCGGCGCTGTCGGAGGCTCAGCGCTGAGGGAGCGCGGCGCTGTCGGAGGCTCAGGGCTGAGGGAGCGCGGCGCTGTCGGAGGCTCAGCACTGAGGGAGCGCGGCGCTGTCGGAGGGTCAGCGCTGAGGGAGCGCGGCGCTGTCGGAGGCTCAGCGCTGAGGGAGCGCGGCGCTGTCGGAGGCTCAGCGCTGAGGGAGCGCCGCACTGTCGGAGGCTCAGCGCTGAGGGAGCGCGGCGCTGTCGGAGGCTCAGCGCTGAGGGAGCGCGGCGCTGTCGGAGGCTCAGCGCTGAGGGAGCGCGGCGCTGTCGGAGGCTCAGCGCTGAGGGAGCGCGGCGCTGTCGGAGCGTCAGCGCTGAGGGAGCGCCGCGCTGTCGATGGTGCTGTCATTCTGATCAGACATTAAACCGAGGTCCTGTCTGCCCTCTTTGACAGATGTTGAAGTCCCCATGACCACTATTTGGAAGAAGACCGGCGGGAGAGGGAGAGAGCGGGGGAACGGGGAGCGGGAGGGTGGAGGGTGGACGGGGGTGGTCCTCCATGCTGTCCTTGTGTCAATGTTTATTCCTCAACCAACATCACAGAAAACATTAGTTTGGGTCACTTTTGGGAGCTTGTTCTGCGTAAATTGGCTGCTAAATTTGCTATATTCCAACAGTAAATACACTTCAAAAGGTATTTCATTGGCTTTAAGTTGTTTCGAGACGTCCTGAGGTGGTGAAAGGTGCTTTAGAGCTGGCAGTCATTGACTGCCAAGAAAACAGCTCAGGATGGAGCATCAGCAGACAGTGAGACAAGGATTGCCTTTGGGCAGGGCACTCATACCAGACCCATCATTGCCTGGCCGTCAACTTGTGTGTGTGGGCTCTGCTCACCGCTGCCCTCCTGTGGACACCGGTTCTATAACAGTTTGATGGATTTTCACTGTTCCGCTGTTACTGCTGACACCTTGGGAGGTAAAGTAGTAAAGTCTGGAAGGTGTTCCTGTTCATAGGGAATGTCGAACAGGGGAGAGGGAATCACTCACCATCCTGCCTTGGAAATATATTGGCTGTTCCCTCACTGTCACTGGGTCAAAATCTCTCCCTTACAGCACGGTGGGTGTACCTACACCACATGGACTGCAGCGGTTCAAGAAGGCGGCTCACCACCACCACCTTCTCAAGGGGCAATTAGGGATGGGCAATAAATGCTGGGCCCAGCCAGCAACTCTCATACCCCCGTGAGGCGAGCTGCTGTCTTTCAGATGAGACATTAAGTCTGGGGTCCCCCCCCATCTGCCCTCTCCTCTCCGGTGGGTGTAAAAGACCCCACAGCCATTATTTGGAAGAAGAGCAAGTGGGGAGGGGGTAGTTCTCCCCGGTGTCCTGGGGCCAATATTTATCCCTGAACCAACATCACTGAAATAAAAACATTGATCTAGGTCATTATCACATTGCTGTTTTTGGGAGCTTGCTGTGCACAAATTAAGCTGCCATGTTTCCAACAGTTACAACACTCTAAAAAAAATGTCTTTCGTTGGCTGTAAGCTGTTCTGGGATGTCCTGAAGTGGCGAAAGGCGCTATTGAAATGCAGATCTTTTGCTGACAATTATAACCATTGCGTGAATGGGCTCTGCTCACCGCTGCCCTCCTGTGGACACCGGTTCAATAGCAGTTTGATGGATTTTCACTGTTCCACTGTTACTGCTGACACCTTGGGGGGGGGGGAAAGCAGCAAAGTCTAGAAGGTGAGAAGGTTCCTAGGGAATGTCGAACAGGGGAGAGACGCTCGATAGCTGGGTGGTGTTAAAATGAGATCTTGTATTGAGCAAAGCCACTGATTAAATGAGGGAAATGATTCACTCATCGACCTGACGAATAAAGAAGAACTAATGGGATAGCCCTGTGAAAGAGCCAGTACCTGCACAATGGGCCGAATGGCCTCCTTCTGTGCTGTTTGACTCTAAACGCCAGGGTTACCTTTAAAGTGAACCTCAGTCTTTCTGTTTCTGTTCTGGGTGTTGAAAGAGGGTAAAAGACAGGGATGATCAGTTAGCTCAGCTTCAGAGGAGCTGCAATCATTGAATCCTGAAAGCCAGAACAGCACTAATCAATACTGACTCGGGGTGAGTTCCCCCTGCCTACTCTGGTTGGGTAAAAGCCCCTTCTCAAGCTGAGTGTTGTGGCTATATTCAGCTTTCAAAAGGAAGTTGGTGTTTCCTTTCACTGCGTGAGCTCTGTTGACAAAGCTGTGTCGTGTGTCACTTACAGGGGGTTCTCTCTCTGTCTCGGTGTCTCTGTCTGTGTCTCTCTGTCCCTCCGTCTCTCTGTCCCTCTGTCTCTCTGTCTGTCTGTGTCTATCTCTCTCTCCCTCTCTCTATCTGTGCCTCTCTGTCTCTCCCTCTCTCTGTCCCTCTCTCCGTCTTTCTCTCTCTGTCCCTCTCCCTGTGTCCCTCTCTCTCTCTACTACCCCCTCCCCGCCTCTCTCTCTCTCTCTGTCTCCCTCTGTCTCTCCCTCTCTCTCTCTCTCTCTCTGTCCCTCTCTCTGTCCCTCTCTCTGTGTCCCTCTCTCTCTCTACCACCCCCTCCCCCGCCTCTCTCTCTCTCTCTGTCTCCCTCTGTCTCTCCCTCTCTCTGTCCCTCTCTCTATCCCACTCTGTGTGTCCTTCTCTCTCTCTCTCTGTCCCTCTTTCTGTCTCTCTCTGTCTCTCTCTCCCCCTCTCTCTCTGTCTCTCTCTGTCTCTCTCTGTCCTGCTCTCTCTCTGCCTCTCTCTCTCCCCCTCTCTCTCTGTCTCTCTCTGTCCTGCTCTCTCTCTGCCTCTCTCTCTCCCCCTCTCTCTCTGTCTCCCTCTCTCTCAGTCTGAGCCCCTCCAGCATGTCCTACCCTGACGTGACGGTGCTGGAGCTGCTGCCATCTCCGCAGTCCCGGCAGGACCCGGTGGAGACCCCCTCCAGCTTCAGTGACAGCAGGGCCGGGGGGCAGCCGGGCAGGAAGAGGGTTGGGGGCTCCTGGGAGAACGTGGTCTCCAGGCTTCAGCGGAGGAAGCGCATCGTGGAGCAGAAGCGGAGGCTGAGTGCCTGCTCGCTGTTGGTGTCTGGACTGGGCATCAGTCTGATGATTGTCAGTATGGAGCTCTCTCTGGAATGCTCCCGCCTGGTGAGTGATGACTTTCCGACGATTCATTCCCTGGGAAGGGAAAAAAAAATAGTTTATTTTCCCAAAAAAACTACCCGTCTACCCCCCTGTGCCCAGGTTGATTGACTGGCTATTCGACTGTACGGGGCATCGCGGGTCCTAGCTACCCCCTTCCCCTGTCGCCCCACCCCCCCATCACTTTTCTGTTGAGATTAAAAGGAGGCAGCATTTAAGTCGGACTTAATCTCCAGGGGGTTGAGGCTGTTTACTTCCTATTACCACCAGTCCCCACCCAACTCCACCCCACCTCCATCGTTCTCACGAAATGAGACGAGATTTGGACTGAGCCTGGGCATCGTCCTTGTCCACTGATCTCCAACCTGCGGCTTCTTAAAACGCTAATCCGTCTGCTGCACTTTACCATCTGAAATGCGAATTACATCGGGAGACATCCCTCATGCTCTTAAGTAAACCCGTCCGAGGGGTTAGAGCTACATCAGCGTTAGGAATAACGACTTTAGTTTGAGCGAGGAGATTTATGGTTGTGTGAATAGCGAACAGTTTTGTGAATAGCCGAGACAATAAATTATTCTGAATGTGATGTTAGAAACTATTTTTTTCACCCCCAGCATCAATTGTCTTCATTCTACACACCCTGAGTTAACGTTTGTTTTAAAGGCTATTTTAATGACAAAATTATGTTCCAAAAAGTCAAAAACATGATAATTCAGTTAGTTACTGGTGCAAAACTGCAGTGCGGGTATTTTATGTATGATTGTTAAAAATGTGCATTCGACAAAAGACAACTTGGCAAATGCTAGGTTTAGAAGAGAGAGAGAGAGACAGAGCAAGAGCGAGCTGGTGCATGGGCTGAATGGCCTCCTTCTGCACCGCAGCAATTCTGCGATCTTGAGTCTCCTGAGAGTTTTTTGGTTCTTTGTTCTTTTAAAATCTGGTTAAAATGGCTGCCCTTCCCTGGTCTCTGGGAGTGAGTATTTTTATTCTTTCATGGGATGTGGGACAGCGTTTCTTGCCCATCCCTAATTGCCCTTGAGCTGAGTGGCTTGCTCGGCCATTTCAGGGGGCAGTTAAGAGTCAACCACATTGCTATGGGCCTGGAGTCACCTGCAGGCCAGAGCTGGTAAGGATGGGCATCAGTGAACCAGATGGGTTTTTTTACAACAATCGATGATAGTTCCATGGTCCCCATGACTGAAACTGGCTTTCAGTTCCTGATTTATTAATTGAATTCAAATTCCACCAGCTGCCCCGTGGTGGGGTTTGAACCCACTCTCCATACCCCCCCCCCACCCCCCACCCCGAGCATTTCTCTGGGTCTCTGGATTTCTTGTCCCATGATGTTACCGCTATACCACCGTCTCCCCTCCCCCGTAACTGGGAGGTTTGCATTCGGGGACATTCGGTGCTCCGAGATACAACCTCATTGACCGTCCCCAAGGCGCCATTTCTACGTGTCGATCACAGTGACATTGATGAGGCTTTTGAAATTTCACAGAGGCTCCAGGAGGCTTCTTGAGGACCCTCTGGGCCATGAGGCTTTGGGGACAAAGCAAGGAGGTTATGTCAGATGTGTGTAAAAGTCTGGCTCAGCGTCGGCTGGGTTACTGCGTTCAATTCCGGTCACCGTAAACTCTAGGAAGGATGGTTAATCCTTGGGGAGGGTGCGGGGGAGATTCACTCGAACGGTCCCAGGGATGAGGGACACCAGTTCATGTGGAGAGACTGGACAATCTAGGATTCTTCTCCTTGGAGCAGAGAAGGTTAGGAGGGAGATTGAATCGAGGTGTTCAAAATCATGAGGGGATTGGATAGAGTCAATAAGGAGAAACTGTTTCCACTGGCAGGAGGGTCGGTAACCAGAGGGACACAGATTGAAGAGAATCGGGAAAAGAACCAGAGGGGGAGATGAGGAGAAACCTTTTCATGCAGTGAGCGGTTAGGATCTGGAATGCGCTGCCTGAGAGTGTGGGGGAGGCAGATTCAATCGAAGATTTCAAAGGGGAATCGGATCATTAACTGAAGAGAAAAGCCACGTCTTCCACATACTGATTGCTTTATTTGATGATTCATCCAGTTGTCATGTGGTTCCCATTGTATCACTCCTGGGCCTTGTTTGTCAACTTCCCAATTCCGTTTTACTGACTTCCTGACTCCCCAAAGCCTGTCTACAAGGCACAAGTCAGGAGTGTGATGGAATACTCCCCACTTGCCTGGAGAGTGCAGCTCCCACAACACAAGAAGCTCGACACCATCCAGGACAAGGCAGCCCCGCTTGATTGTCACCACAACCACAAACATTCACTCCCTCCACCACCGACGCACAGTAGCAGCAGTGTGTGTACCATCTACAGGATGCACTGCAGCAACTCACCAAGGCTCCTTAGACAGCACCTTCCAAACTTGGGACCTCTACCATGTAGAAGGACAAGGGCAGCAGATAGATGGGGAAACCACCACCTCTCCTGATGTCACAAGAAAACAGTTAGTTAATTGGTTGGTGATTATTTTCCTCCTTCACCTTTCAAAACATGGGTAATTTTAGTAATTGTAAGGTTTTAGTAGTAGTAACAAGGTTTACTGACTGGTGTACCTTGTTAGATGGGCTGGTGAGTATTCCTATTTATTTTAACTGAGGAATTTCAGTCAGGGTAAGTGGAACATATATTGAAATAGCAAGAATATAAGGACATGCAGGGCTAGAGACATTAATTAAAATTTAATCGGTAAAATAATTAATTAATTACGTGCTATAAAGATGCCAGGGCAGGTGATGTCTTGCGACTGCAGGATGTGGGAGCTCCTGGATGTCAATGTATCAGTAATTACATTGTTAAGGTCCAAAAACAATCTCCTTGCTGACTGGCGATGACTTTGTGGTAGCAATTACATTGTTAAAACTGGTGATGGGCATTGGCTCACCCATAAATGGGGATATAGCTGCAAAACGCCAGTGTGGAAGGGGCTAGGAGAGTCTGCTATGCTGCAGAGCTGTGTTGAGAATAAATCTGATTGATGTAGAAGAATAACTTTGGACTCGTTCTTCGATGGCAAGCACTGATTGTGACTAACCCCAGATGCCAGTGTGCTCCAAGACAAGTGTATCTGCTGTAAGTCTCTGTGGCTGGGAGAACATGCTGATGCAGCAAGCAACCAGGAAAGCAAATGGTGTGCAAGAGGATTTGAGTACAGGACTAAAGAAGTCTTGCTGCAAAGGTATAGAGCCTTTGGTGGAATTACTCCTGGACTACCGTGTACAGTTTCTGCCTCCTTACCTAAGGACTTATTGCCATTGAGTGAGTGCAACAAAGGTTACCAGACTGATTTTTGCAATGGCAGGATTGTCTTATTAGGAGAGATTGAGGGGACTGGGCCTGTGTTCTTTGGAGTTTAGAAGAATGAAAGGTGATCT
Organism: Carcharodon carcharias; assembly: GCF_017639515.1. NCBI lineage: Eukaryota > Metazoa > Chordata > Chondrichthyes > Lamniformes > Lamnidae > Carcharodon > Carcharodon carcharias. The sequence goes on from NC_054495.1 coordinate 666,509, forward strand.
CATTGAACATACAAAATTCCAACAGAGCTCAACAGGGTAGATGCAGGAAGGATATTCCACCCTCCCCCCCACCCACCCCCCGTCTGCCGGGTCTGGAACCAGGGGGCACAGTCTCAGAATAAGGAAAGGCCAGTTAGAACTGAGAAGTGGAGGAGTTTCTTCACTCACTGTGGTGAACCGTTGGAATTCTCTACGCCAGAGGGCTGTGGAGTCTCAGTCATTGAGTATGCTCAAGATAGAGATCAATAGGTTTCTAGATATTAAAGACAACAAGGGATACAGGGATAGTGTGTGAAATTGGGGAGAAGATCAGCCATGATCTAGTTGAACGGCAGCAGACCAGACTCGAGGGGCTGAATGGCCTCCTCGTGCTCCTGTTTCCTTTGTTACCAAGTTCCTGAGTCACGCACCATCATAACTTGGAAATACACCGGTTGATCCTTCACTGTCACTGGGTCACAATCCTGGAACTCCCTCCCTAACAGCACTGTGGGTGTACCTACACCGCATGGACTGCAGCGGTTCAAGAAGGCAGCTGTTATGACCCAGCAGTTGGTAAAAGCTGAGTTATTTAAAATCCCAGAAGGAAACTTTAAACAACGGTCATAACCTATATTTTCAAGTGGTATGTTTAGAGTTGCAGCTCTAAATTCAGGAATAAGACAACCAGTTCTCAAAAGGTTTTTATATCAAACTACATGAGATATTTATTAATTTACACAAGTTAAACATATACAAATTGCTACTATTATAACTTTTTAACAGATTCCCAAACTAATCTCCATTAAGGCAACAACAGCCGATAGACTTTAAGCAGACACCAGGCAAAGCATTTTCACCTCACAAATTCCAAATGAGGTTCCTTTCACTTTGGTTCCTTTGCAGACAGGTGTAGGCTTACAGCTGCTTTGATGTTACAAGCCTCTGCTCTGCACACACAAAACTGCTCAAGTTATACCCAGCGCTTCTTTTTGAATGTAAATTCCCTTTGTATCATCAGGACCTTTGAACTCCACGTCCTCTGACAATAAATCCCCTTTCATTGTACCAATTTTATTAGTATTATAAACATATTGCTTGGCCTCTGCTAGCTGGGTGCCAGATTTCACTTTCTTGAATGATCTATTCAACAAAAGGCAAATGTACCTCTACTTACTAACTCTCTGTTTACACCTCAAAACTATTCTAGATCAAAGCACCCAGTCTGACTGGCTTTAATCCAATTAAAACACATCCACAGACTAAGCCTCTATTTAAAAAAAAAAGAATTTCCAGCAATATTATATACATCTATAGCTTCATGACACAGTTCACCACCACCTTCTTAAGGGGCAATTAGGGATGGGCAACAAATGCTGGGCCCAGCCAACGACACCCACATCCCATGAATGAATAAAAAACAAACTCTGCTGCCCTCATTATTCTGAGGTGAGGTTTGACCTACATGTGACTCCAGACCCACAGCAATGTGGTTGCCTCTCAAATGCCTCCTGAGCAAGAGCAGGGCAATTAGGGATGGGCAACAAATGCAGGCCTAGCCAGCGACGCCCACATCCCATGAGCGAATTTTAAAAAAATACACTTCCTGTTAACATTTTCCATTTTAAATTGCCATGTCAACATTTACAATGGGAGCTTCCAATGTAAGCTGGTCATCTTGTAAAGGCATCCTCCAGCCAATGCAGGCACTGCAGTGCCATCACTGGTGGGATGGTGTTATTACAGCGTGACCCGTTTACATAGAAATTTCCCATTGTGCATATATGCACTTGGGAATCAGAATGGGGTTACAGGATTGAGGACAGGTGCTGGGAATTTCTTGGGAATTTCTTTCGAGGACATTATTTAAATGCAATGGAGCTGGAAGAACCTATATGAAACTCAAACTCCCTGGGATAATATTAGCATATCAATATGCTTTAATGCAGTTTTCTCTCACTCCCTGACTGACTCCACCCCCTGCTTCCCCACCTCCAACACCGGTTTCACCTGAATATTTTCCATTTCTCATCCAGGGAATTGTGTAATTATCCACTTTGGTAGGATGAATGAAAAGTCCGAATTTTTTTTTAGAATGGTGAGGAACGAGTAAATGTTGGTATTCTGATGGATTTGGGTGTCCTTGATCATGAATTACAAAGTTAGCACGCAGGTACAGCAAGTAATTAGGAAGGTAAATGGAATGTTGCTCTTTATTGCAAGGGGGGCTGGAGTATAAAAGCCAGGAAGTCTTGCTACAACTGTACAGGGCATTGGTTTGACAACACCTGGAGCACTGTGTACAGTTTTGGTCTCCTTGCTTAAGGAAGGATATCGTTGTCTCAAAGTGAGTGCAGTAAAGGTTGACTCCATTGATCATTGGGATGCCTTATGGGGAGGGATTAAGTAGACAGTGCTGATTTTTCTCTGGAGTTCAGAAGAATGAGAGGTGATCTCATTGAAACATATAACACACTGAGAGACTTTGACACCGTCGATGGAGAGAGTGTTGCCGGAGGTCACCAGTAACCGTTATTGGCTTAGTACAAAGAGGAGAAGAGTCAATTCCCTGACTCTAAATTCGCTTTATTCACATCGTTAGATCATCTACATATAGCTTAAACATCTGGTTAAATATAAACATGCAGTTTACAGCAGGTTATACAGTTTTATACCCAAAACTAGGATCTAAACGCACACCCACTAGGTTTCTCTGGCACTCCCTGAGTGGTCACAGAATATAACCGCTAATACCCGAAAAGGAGAGCTGACACTGGTCAGGCGTTCCGTTCTCTCTCTCCTGTGTCTCTACGTTGCTGACGTAGGTTCTTCTGCTTCTGCGATGGTTGGTCTCCAAAGTCCCGCTGCTCCACTCCCGAAATCCTCTCAGTATTATACCGAATCGTATCTCTTCAAGCAGTGCTGTCTCTCTTCCCATTGGCTTAGGCCTGCTTGCCTGATCTGTGGCATCTTCTCCATTGGCTCGGTTCCAAGACTTGCAGTATTACCTCTTTCCTTCTTTTCTAAATAAGGACTCATCACATTTCCTTTGTCTTCAAGACACACTCGGCTAATTTCAAATCCAACTGAGACCAGTAACTGGACTCAGGTTACTTCAGGTCAGAAGTTGCTTTTGCCTGTGTCAGCAGCTCCGCTGCAGCCCCCCGGTCAACAAGAGGTTGTCCCAGCTCCAGCCCGGCTGAAGAGTCTAGAACTGGGTGGGGGTGTCACAGTCTCAGGATGAGGGGTCGGCCATTTTGGACTGAGACGAGGGTGAATTTCTTCACTTGGAGGGTTGTGAACCTATGGAATTCTCACCCCCGCCCCCACCCAAGAGAGCTGTGGGGGCTCAGTCATTGAGTCTATTCAAGACTGAGATCGTAGATTTTTGGGCACTTAAGGGATAGGGTGAGGGATGTGGGATTGAAGTAGAAGATCAGTCATGATCTTACAGAATTGGGGAGCAGGCTCGATGGGCTGAATGGTCTCCTCCTGCTCCCATTTCTTATGTTCCGATGCTCAACCTCTGGGACTTCTCTGTTTGTCTAAAGTGTGTAGTAACACCAAAGGGCCAAGTTGCTGGATCATGCAGTGTTACTCAATGTCTTTGCTGTTGCTTCACATTAAGACATCCCTGAATCAGAAGGTCATGGGTTCAAATCCCACACAAGACTTTAGTCCCATTATCTCTGCTGACACTCCCAGTCCCAATAGTGAGGGAGCGCTGTACTGTCAGAGGGTCAGTACTGAGGGAGTGCTGTACTGTCAGAGTGACAGTACTGAGGGAGTGCTGCACTGTCAGAGGGTCAGTACTGAGGGAATGCTGCATTGTCAGAGGGTCAGTACTGAGGGAGTGCTGCACTGTCAGAGGGTCAGTACTGAGGGAGTGCTGCACTGTCAGAGTGTCAGTACTGAGGGAGTGCTGCACTGTCAGAGGGTCAGTACTGAGGGAGTGCTGCACTGTCAGAGGGTCAGTACTGAGGGAGTGCTGCACTGTCAGAGGATCAGTACTGAGGGAGCGCTGCACTGTCAGAGGGTCAGTACTGAGGGAGTGCTGCACTGTCAGAGGGTCAGTACTGAGGGAGTGCTGCACTGTCAGAGGGTCAGTACTGAGGGAATGCTGCACTGTCGGAGGGTCAGTACTGAGGGAGTGCTGCACTGTCGGAGGGTCAGTACTGAGGGAGTGCTGCATTGTTGGGGAGTCAGTACTGAGGGATGTGCTGTTTTGTAATTCCTAAATGGAAATCTGACCTCAATGTGTCTCCAAAGTGATCATTTCCGAGATTTGTGGAGGCTAGAGAGGGTGTAGAGTATCTGATTTACAGGACATCATGGTCCATTAACTATCTTAATGATGTTGTGCGCTTCAGAAAAATCAGGGTTTCCTAAATTCACCCCTGCAGCGGGAGGGTGAGAAGCGACAGGAGCTGCCATTACAGTATTTTTTCCACTGCTGCCTGTGGGCCAAGAGCTGCAAGATTCCTTCCCTCTGCCCTTGGTCTCCCTGTTTCCCTCCATCGATTCAGAATTCTAGGTCTCCACTCAGCAGCATCCCAGAATATTCGAGAGAACCTATTCATGTTCACAGGGAATCCCCGGGAGTGTGTCAGTATTTACAGGGGGAATCCCCGGGGAGTGTGTCAGTATTTACAGGGGGAATCCCCGGGGAGTGTGTCAGTATTTACAGGGAGTCCCCAGGGAGTGTGTCAGTATTTACAGGGGGGTCCCTGGGGAGTGTGTCAGTATTTACAGGGGGTCCCTGGGGAGTGTGTCAGCATTTACAGGGGATCCCCGGGGAGTGTGTCAGTATTTACAGGGGGGTCCCTGGGGAGTGTGTCAGTATTTACAGGGTGTTCCCGGGGAGTGTGTCAGTATTTACAGCGTGTTCCCGGGGAGTGTGTCAGTATTTATAGGGTGTTCCCGGGGAGTGTGTCAGTATTTACAGGGTGTTCCCGGGGAGTGTGTCAGTATTTACAGGGGGCAATCCCCGGGGAGTGTGTCAGTATTTACAGGGGGTTCCCGGGGATTGTGTCAGTATTTATAGGGGGTCCCCGGGGAGTGTGTCAGTATTTACAGGGGGGGTCCCTGGGGAGTGTGTCAGTATTTACAGGGGGTCCCCGGGGAGTGTGTCAGTATTTACAGGGGGAATCCCTAGAGAGTGTGACAGTATTTACAGGGAGTCCCTGGGGAGTGTGTCAGTATTTACAGGGGGTCCCCGGAGAGTGTGTCAGTATTTACAGGGGGGAATCCCCAGAGAGTGTGTCAGTGTTTACAGGGCGTCCATGGGGAGTGTGTCAGTATGTACAGGGGGAATCCCCGGGGAGTGTGTCAGTATTTACAGGGTGTTCCCGGGGAGTGTGTCAGTATTTACAGGGGGCCCCCGAGGAGTGTGTCAGTATTTACAGGGGGTCCCCAGGGAGTGTGTCAGTATTTACAGGGGATCCCCGGGGAGTGTGTCAGTATTTACAGGGCGTCCATGGGGAGTGTGTCAATATTTACAGGGTGTTCCCGGGGAGTGTGTCAGTATTTGCAGGGTGTTCCCGGGGGGAGTGTCAGTATTTACAGGGGATCCCCGGGGAGTGTGTCAGTATTTACAGGGCGTCCATGGGGAGTGTGTCAATATTTACAGGGTGTTCCCGGGGAGTGTGTCAGTATTTGCAGGGTGTTCCCGGGGAGTGTGTCAGTATTTACAGGGTGTTCCCGGGGAGTGTGTCAGTATTTACAGGGTGTTCCCGGGGAGTGTGTCAGTATTTACAGGGGGTCCCCGGGGAGTGTGGCAGTATTTACAGGGTGTTCCCGGGGAGTGTGTCAGTATTTACTGGGGGTCCCCAGGGAGTGTGTCATTATTTACAGGGTGTCCCCAGGGAGTGTGTCAGTTTTTACAGATGGTCAGTTTGAAAGGTTTTAATTCATATGTGGCTGAGAGATAACCATAGTGACCTCTGAACTGACTTGTGGACAACTCTTGGAGAGACAGTGTCCAAGCAGTATTGAACACAGGGTCTGTTCTGTTACAATGGATGTGTTAAATTGTTTCCTGATAACATTCTGAAAGGTATTTTGTCTCTTTTTTGACCCACAGTTTGTAATCACCATACTCAGCGTTGCTATCACTGCCTCAACAGTCCTACTCCTTGCTTTAATCTTGTTTTACCACTTGACGGATATCCAGGTAACCATGACGCTCATAACCAATTTAACCCTTAACTTACCCTTGTGCTTGGGTCCAGTAGCAGAAGCCCCTCGCCAAGGCTCCTTCGACAGCACCTCCCAAACCAGTGACCTCTACCATCTAGAAGGGCAGCAGACACATGGGAACACCACCACCTGGAAGTTCCCCTCCAAGCCACTCACCACCCTGACTTGGAAATATATCGGCCGTTCCTTCACTGTCGCTGGGTCAAAATCCTGGAACTCCCTCCCTAACAGCACGGTGGGCGTACCTACACCACATGGACTGCAGCGGTTCAAGAAGGCAGCTCACCACCACCTTCTCAAGGGGCAATTAGGGATGGGCAACAAATGCTGGCCCGGTCAGCGACACCGACATCCCGATCATGGGTTAAGACAGATGGATGTCCTATGCCGAGGGAGTGCAGCAGTTCCATCAGAGGTGGGGACTGCGTTAACCCTCTCTCTCAAGAGTGGCTCTGCCCTGGGTATTGTTGAGCTCTCTGGAAAATATCTAGCCAATTGCCTGGCATGATGACTTGCTCAAATCAAGTTACTTTCCACGTGAAATAAAAACAGAAAATGCTGGAAAAAGTCAGCAGAAGAGGAGAGGAGAATCGCACCGGCACAACACGTTAACTCTGCTGCTCTCTCCACAGATGCTGTTGGACCTGCTGAGTTTTTGCAGTGCTTTCTGTTATTTCAGATTTCCAGCGTCCGCAGTATTTTGCTTTTACTTTCCACCAGTGCTGTTTCCTGTGAATTGGGTACCGCACCAGCTCTGTTTGTGTGTGTGTGTGTGTGTAAGAGAGTGAGTGTGTGAGAGTGAATGTGTGAGAGTGAGTGTGTGTGTGTTTGTGAGTGTGTGTGTGTGAGAGAGAGTGTGTGTGAGAGTGTGTGTGTGTGTGCGTGAGAGAGAGTGGGAGTGTGTGTGTGTGAGAGAGAGAGTGTGTGTGAGAGTGTGTGTGTGTGTGCATGAGAGAGAGTGGGAGTGTGTGTATGTGTGTGTGTGAGAGAGTGTGTGTGAGAGTGTGTGTGTGTGTGAGAGAGAGTGTGTGTGTGTGTGTGTGAGAGAGAGTGGGAGTGTGTGTGTGTATGAGAGAAAGTGGGAGTGTGTGTGAGAGAGTGTGTGTGTTTGTGAGTGTGTGTGAGAGTGTGTGTGTGTGTGAGTTTGTGTGTGTGATTGTTTGAGTGTGTTTGTCAGTTTGTGTGTCTGTGAGTTTGTATGTGTGTGTTTGCGTGTGTGTGTTTGCGTGTGTGTGTTTGTGAGAGTGTGTTTGTGCGTGTGTGTGTGTATGTGAGTTTGTGAGAGTGTGTTTGTCAGTTTGTGTGTGTCTATGAGTTTGTGTTTGTGTGTGTGAGTTTGTGTTTGTTTGTGAGAGTATGTTTGTGAGTTTGTGTGTGTGTTTGTGAGTTTGTGTGTGTGTTTGTGAGTGTGTGTGTGTGTTTGTGTCTGTGAGTTTGTGTGTTTGTGAGTTTGTGTGTGTACGTGTGTGTGAGTGTGTGTTTGTGTGTGTGAGTGTGTGTGTATTTATGAGTGTGTGTGTATGTGTGTGTGTGTTTGTGTGTGTGAGTTTGTGTGTATTTATGAGTGTGTGTGTATATGTGTGTGTGTCTGTGAGTTTGTGTGTGTGTGTTTGTGAGTATGTGTGAGTGGACCTGATAATCTCTAATGTTGGCACAGGCAGCCTTATCTCGTCCCAGCACAAGTCTCAGATTGTCAGGGGAGATATAATTCAGTTTTCACATGAGATATCAATAGCAGCATTTCTGTCCATTGGAATTGGACCCAGTGTAGTCAAGGGTCTTGCTTTACTTTCTAAATTCTTTCATGTGATGTGGGAATCGCAGGCAAGGCCAGCATTTGTTGCCCATCCCTAATGCTCTTGAACTGAATGGCTTGTTAGACCATGTCAGAGGGCAGTTATGATTCAACCCCATTGCTGTGGGTTCTAGACCCACATGTAGGCCAGAGCAGGTCAGAATGGCAGGTTTCCTTCCCAAAAGGGACCAGGTGGGTTTGCGTGAAAATTGATGATAGTTTCATGGTCACCATGACTGAGACTCGTTTTCAATTACAGGTTTATTAATTCAATTCAAATTCCACCTGCTATCCTGGTGGGCTTTCAATACATGTCACAGGGTCAGTACAGGTTGAGTGCAGCTCCCACAACACTTAAGAAGCTCGACACCATCCAGGACAAAGCAGCCCCACTTGATTGGCACCACATCCACAAACATTCACTCCCTCCATCACCAACACACAGTAGCAGCAGTGTGTGTACCATCTACAAGATGCACTGCAGGAATTCATCCTTCGACAACACCTTCCGAACCCACGAGCGGTACCATCTGGAAGGACAAGGGCAGCAGACACATGGGGAACACCACCACCTGCAAGTTCCCCTCCAAGTCACTCACCATCTGACTTGGAAATATATCGGCTGTTCCTTCACTGTTGCTGAGTCAAGATCCTGGAACTCCCTCCCTAACAGCACGGTGGGTGTACCTACACCACATGGACTGCAGCGGTTCAAGAAGGCAGCTCACCACTACCTTCTCAAGGGGCAATTAGGGATGGGCAATAAACGCTGAACTAGCCAGTGACACCCACGTCCAATGAATGAGTAAGGATAAAAGAAACGGGCTGCTTATGTTTCCTCTCTTACAGCAGTGGTCTTACTTTGAAGACAGTTCATTATTGACTATGAAGCACTATAGGACACCCTGAGATGGTGGACTGTGCTGGAAACAGCCTCATCACCATTCAGGGTAATAAGGAACATGTTACACAGGCCGGGCTTGTATTCCCTCGCGTGTGGAAGATTAAGGGCTGCTCTAAACAAGGGTTTCAGATGATTAAAGGATCCAATAAGGTCGACAGAGAGAAACCATTTCCTCTGGTGAGGGGCTGGTGTCCAGAGCAAGGGGGCAGAGGCTTAAAACTCGAGCCAGGCTGTTCAGGGGGCGATGTCAGGAAGCACTTCTTCACACAAAGGGGGGTGGAAATCTGGAACTCTCCCCCCCCACCCCCCCACCCCCCACCCCATCCAACAAAAAGCTGTCAAGGCTGAGAGGAGTCAATTGAAAGTGTCAGAATTGAGATTGCTGGGTTCCAGTTGGGCTAGGGGATTAAGGGTTACAGAACCAAGGAGTTAAGAGATCCATTGACCTTGATCTACCCGAATGGCAGAACAGACTCAAGGGGCTGAATGGCCCCCTCCTGTTCCAAGCTCCTATGATTGGTGGGACAGGAGTGAGGGGCTGAAAGGCCTCAACCCATTCTAAGCTTCCGATTGGGCGCAACAGGCTGGGGGGGGGCGGGGGGGGGGGTGCCGAATGGCCCTGTCCCTGTGCGCCCCTGTCATCCTTACTGCCAACTCTGTGGGCCTTGGTTGACTCTCTTGTTAACTTTTCACCTCAGCTGCTCATGATGGACGAAGGCATCCGCGAGTGGAGGGTGGTCCTCACTGGGGAAAGGAAGCTGTACTTGACTCTTGAACTCCTGCTCTGCGCCATCCACCCATTCCCCCTGATTCTCTGCATGCAGCCCACTGACACTTGGCTCCGCAACGTGCTGATCGTCTTATCCCTCCTGATGTTCCTCCGTGCCTACCTAAT